>NW_028281012.1:1160000-1452500 GCF_059751285.1 Brachycentrus maculatus
AACGAAAAATTTATCTACGTTACACAGTCTAAACATTAACTTCCGTATGGAATCGGTGGGTATTTACTTAATTATTGATTTGGCGTTTAATTTTTAGAACTCCATTTTAATTTATGTATTAATTTTTAAATCAACACACAGATTTTTTCAGTGTACTAAGTTGAGATAGATAGAGTGTACTGAGTCGAGATAGATTGAGAAATGCCAAGATCAGGGAAATATGCGAGATCGAAGATGTCGTTAGGTGGGGAAGGCAACGAAGAAGACAATGGTATACGCATGTGAGGAGAATGGAACCATCCAGACTCCCCCACATCGCACTGTACAGCCAACCCCATGGTAAACGACTCCCGGGCAGACCACCAAAGAGATGGGCCGATAGCTGGGAATCGACGTCGCAGGAGGCTAATCCCTCTTAAAAACAGGCCGCAAGGCCTATAATAAGAAGAAGAAGAAGAAGAAGACTAAGTTGTATTTTATTTTTAAAATACATAAAATTTAATATTGTGATAACTGTTTCGCCTAGTTATGGCCTTTACAAACGAATGTTTAAAAAAGCCATATCTGGGCGAAACAATAGTCACAATATTAATTTTTAAGTGTATTTTTAGTAAAATACAACTTAGTAAACTCAAAAAAATCTAGGTATTTACTTGTTAACCCTCTGTCTACCAAGCTGGTCCAACGGACCCGTTCCGAAGTTAATATTAAACTTGTAATTTATATTAGAAGCAGTAACTTTGTGATTTTCTTTTATCATTAAAATATTACTGTGTTTAAAAATCACTATAAGTAAATATTTTATTATAACTTAATTATAACGTCTACCGGTTTCGATGCTAATCGCTCCTTTTTCAAAACTGATTAATACTAAAACACTATCTACTTAATAAAATTGGCCGCTAGGCAAAAGAGCTTGGGTAGATCAGAAGTGTCTTTATTTTTTGTGTTGGTTTGCAGTCACAGAAAAAAGGGATCAGGGATGTTGAGTGACTGGGAACATATTTAATAACGGACTTTAAAAAAAATCGTTTACTTGAGTATTTTTTGGTTGTAAATGATTATTAATTGCTTTTTTTTTAATTACTAATACTTCCAAGTAATCTAATTTACGTCCTCTGTTGCATGTTTGTAATACATTTAGTATTTTATTTTAATGAAATGTGTGATTATTTTCTATTAGGTGATTGGCAAATTCCGAAAAATCATTATTATTCAGATATCTTCGATGTTCTTTACAAATAAGATGTTTTTAAAGTTATAATTATAATATTAATATCCTGATATAATGTGTAAATTAATGAAGATAACAATATACAACGTACACAAGTAAGAAAGCAGCATACTGTACATAAGGGTCTATTGGACCCAGAATGGCAGTAATGGAAGGTTTTATTTGAGGAAGACTTAGGGTTAGTCATTCTTACTGACGTGGAAGATATCGATGCGATTTTTCTCGTTATCTCGAAAAAATCGAATCACGAACAAATATCTCATATTATAGCTATCACAAAGCATTCAGTTTACCAATTGAAGTATCAATCAATGACAGTGTAAATATTAAATAAACAGAAACATTATAATTATACTTCTTTTAAGATGATTTCTCTGTCTCTCAGATTGAAAATCTCTAATTCTTGATTTTTTTCTAAGAAGTTTCACTAATACATATTACGTGTGCGATGCATCACACGTATCTGATTACAGATTACAATAATTTTTGTTCACCATTACTGGATTTCACGAGTACCCCACATACAGGCCGTTATCAAAGTTTGATATCAGATAAAGAAGTTGTTGGAAATGGAAACATAGAAGCTACGGTTTATTATGGAATATGGAAGGGCTTATAAAGTACAAATTAAAAATTATAATGTTTCCTAGTATGTGAAAAAAAAAAAAAAAATATATATATAAATAAATATTTATATAAATATATATATATATATATATATATATATATATATATATATATATATATATATATATATATATATATATATATATATATATATATATATATATATATATACATATTTATATATATATATATATATATATATATATATATATATATATATATATATATATATATATATATATATATATATATATTTATATATGAATATAAATTTAATAACAAAATTACATATTGGTAAATAGATATAAGTGTAAGCATGTATAGCGTATATATGTCTAACTCTGGCCCGTAAAATTTTGACCAAACTCGACTGCCTTCCGCGATTTACCAAAAGTATTTATGCCCAATCATCATAGATGCATATATTTATATATATATATATATATATATATATATATATATATATATATATATATATATATATATATATATATATATATATATATATATATATATATATATATATATATATATATATATATATATATATATATATATATATATATATATTTATATATATATATATATATATATATATATATATATATATATATATATATATATATATTTATATATATATATATATATGTTAAGTTGAAGCCTGAGTATGGTCATGATAAGCGGTGTTGCATAAGCCGTAGCTAAATTTCACTGGAGTCACTTGAAAGTTAGGCATTTTATTTTATTTTTTATTTATATGCATGTATATGAAGTACGACATGAACTGCAAGCCCAAAAAATGGACACTTTATACAGATGAAAAGTTATTTTAAAAAAAACGCAAGTAAAAATGTCATTTTAACAGCGTTTTGAGCTTTTTTTGTGTGAATATTTCATTTGGTGATGTTTGCCGAATTCTTTATTTTTTATTATATTTTCTGCTATATGAGTCTATGCCTATTTCATATCAGCTGAGACATCACATATTGTCATCTCACCACAGATGTCTCTAGTGAAATTCTAGTCAATTCAAGCATAGTTTCGAAATTAATAATTCGAAATATATATATGTATATATATATATATATATATATATATATATATATATATATATATATATATATATATATATATATATATATATATATATATATATATATATATATATATATATATATATATATATATATATATATATATATATATATATATATATATATATATCAAGAATTTGAGAAGTGTGGTTGTCAATCATAGGTAGAATTGGTGAATGTTACACGTATGAACATCGTAAGCCCCGTAAATGCTCAGACTTCCACATTCTACTTCATCTATGTTGGGATATCAAAAAAAAGAATTTAAAAGGTATTTTTACTAAATGTTAAATCAAACACAGATTTATTGAGTCTACTAAGTCGTATTTTATTGTTAAAAACGATATTCATTTGAAAATGCCAAAACTAGGAACGAAACAATTGTCACAGTATTCATTTTTATGTGGTTTTTAAATTGAAATTATAACTTTGTAGATTCAAAAAATCTGTTTTTATTTAACAATTAAAACATAAATCAAAACAGAGTTCTACAAATTAAACGCCAAATCAATAAATAAAAAAAGTATTGTTAAGTGCCCTCGGCACAGGAAAACTCATAACGGGGAACATTGTGATTTGTAATTTTGTGTACGATCAAATATAAATTAATTAATAGTTTGGGATTAGCCACTAGGTTCAAATAATTTTGAAATCAGTATTCCTAAGCGCACAACGGAAGGCCACCGGAGTATGTATGTGTGCGTGAATAGTGTCGGCGCATGCGTCAGAATTTGGCAGTATGCTGGTATTTGTGTATGAGAGGAAAAGAGAGGGTTCCGCAACTCCACAATCTTGTGTTAACGGAGTGACCTACATATATCAGGGATCGTAAATCAGTAATATTTGAAAAATAATAATAAAAAAAATAAAATAAAGAAAATGATAATTATGGTATTTTCACATGTTTTAATGGCAAAATATAAAAAAAACTCTCAACAATCTGTTACCATAGTATTATCACTCGGGAAGAATATCTAATTTACATACTCAACCTATAAAGGCTTGTGTAAGACACGTTTTGTGTTTATAACAGCCGATATAATCAATATTTTCATTCTTTATTTTCTTTTGATAAATTCGCCTTCGTAAAAACGTTGTTTTCGTAAATCCGAAACACAGAAACGAATCCACATTCTACTCCTATTACAGCTCTATAAAGCAAATATATAAAGGGGTACGCCCCATAACACACCCGATGACGTCAAATGTGATGACGTATAGCGGTGTCCGTTTTTCGTTTTATCAAAATATCTAAAGTTTAAACCTTTACATCTCCCTTACTTCTCTACAGATTTTAATAAGAATGTTACCGATATTCTTGTGATTTTTCATTTTAATTTTTAAACCAATAACAACATATGAAAAATCCACTATTGAAATCTGAATAATTATATAAAAATAAACTAGCTTACTTACTTACCATCACGCCGCTTCCCCGCAGGGGTAGGCAGAGAGAATAGAACGCCACACCACTCTGTCCTTGCAAACATTCTTCGCCTCTTCCACGTTCATTCTTCTCCTCATACATACCCGCCGATTGCTTCGACTCCTAACCTGACCAATTTCAAGTATATAATATAAATATAAAAATGTAATTATTGAAAACTGTTTCACTAGGTTTCAAAATCTCAAAATACACAGAACTTTTCTGATCACACCAGATGCAGAGCAAAACCTTCTCTCCATGGATGTTCCGTTTCACTTGTGATGCTGATCACATAATACGAGCTTCTAGGCAGCACATTCAACGATACGATGGATATTATTGATATTGAAAGCTGTCCCACCGCATGCCCAGATCTGATACAGAAGCATCTCGGCTTCCTGACAGATCTGCTCTTGATAAGCAATTTTTTTTAAAAACTAAGTTGCGAAATTTATTGAAAATGTGAAACAATATAAAATTGTACCCTGATTTTATTGTGAATTTACATGCAAAAGCTTTCAATATACCAGTCACTGCCAATCTAAATAAATACAAGATTGTAAGTCCATCACCAAATTTTCTAGAAGTACCCTAGTGTAGGCAGTGAAAGGGATCAGTGTTTAGTTCAATTAGTCATCTAGATCCAATTCCGACTCGATGTTGGCCGGTACACAGACGCCCACAACCCCGATCAGCACAGCAGACAGACACGGAACAGTACAAAAACATTTACAGAAAATGGTCAGTCATCGCATTTCCACTCAAGCATTATTCATCGACACTATTTCGGATCCCTTTCACAAGCAACGACACATATATATACGTATATACACACATAGATATATATTCTTTCTTGATACACGCCTATCACAATTCTAAGAAACGATGAAAAAAAAAAAAAAAGAAAAACCCTATCTCACAACCTGGCACAAGTCCTAACCACGACACTGAAAGACAACAGTATCACAACGCAGTACTTTACTCAAAGATAACACCCTTACGATGCGGCACTTTAGATCAAACATCAATTTTATTATTGGTATCTCAACTTGATACGTCTGAGCATACCACCTGCTTTTGGCTAGTTATTACTTTAATAACGTGATCGCTAAAGCCAGCCAAATGCCAGGTCGTACACCCTGGGATGCTCAGACTTCCATCATCTTTCATATAAAAAGAACCAAAGATGTTTCATATCAAGTTGCGACATCTATAATACGTATATGGACATATCGTCCGTAATATAAATAATCCAGTGTCGTGATTTGATAAACAATAATAAATTGTTGGGTAATACTCGTAAATCCAATCTTTTTAATGTCTTTTTATAGTACCCTCTATTGCTTTCTATTTTACATTTTTTCCTGTGTTTTCTAATTTGTTACTGTCTTATTTGTTTGTCCGCCTCCGTAGTGTAATGGTCAGCATGCTCGGCTACCGTTCTGGAGGTCCTGGGTTCGATTCCCAAGGGGGGTAAAATAAATATTAGTGATTTTTTTCACTGTCATATTTAGGACTGGTACCTGAAGCGGAGGGCTGATCACCTTTCCTTCATGTGTAAACGATCAAGATAACACTGCGTTTATATGACGCAGTGCCCTATGCACCATTGGGGAGCGGATAAGGATTTTATTATTATTATTATTATTTGTTTTTCAGTCTTGTTAACCTTAATCCCATGTCCCAAAACGAGTAACGGAAAGTACTGTTCGGGAATATTTTATATGTGACTGAGGTATGTAATATGTTTCAAATAAATCAATTTTAGTGCAAAATTGGACATTTTGATTTAGATTATAATACATTTTTGACATCTCAACATAGGTAAAGAAGAATATGGAAGTCTGGGTATTTAAAGGGCTAATGACCTTTCATAGGCTGGGTAAGTGATTACACACGTATAACATTCACCATTCTACCCATGATTGACTACTACACCACAAAAAATATGTAATATGTCGGTTGTGTAAAGGCAAAGGGGTATATCTGTCTCAGACCAAATTTTACAGGAGAGCAAAAACAAACTTGTGAAATTAAATAAGTCATTTGTTTTACGTATTTTTATATGTATATATCTCAATAAAACAAAATAAGTATTGCAACTACAGCTGTATCCTTTTGCCATGATTATGGAATACACCATTTTAGACATTTTGTAGAATAAACTTAGAAAATGAAAAATTTTACTGATATACCCCTTGGCCATTACACTACCGATGTATAAATAAATAAGAATAAATAAAAATTTCTAAACAAAACGGTTGGCCGTCACCCGACATGTCATCCTACTACTAATACATTCGCGGCTTTAATGACCAGCTTTTTTAATTCTATGAAGTGCCGGCTGTTGCCAGCGTCCGTTCACTGCTCGCTAAAATATTGTGGGTACCTACCTATGCGCGCACACCAACGCGGCGACGTAACACACCACCACGGTATACCGCGCACACATACGCACATACACGCGAGCCTAGCATGTAGGCAGCCCATCATTAGGTATTGTGAAAAAAAATCCGTTGGCTCAAGCCACAGACGACTTACATCTGAACTTGAAAGCTGAAAGACTGTCATTTGAATACAAACATTATAATATTATGCTCATACTGGTTTGGAGTGTATATTACAAACACATATATATATATATATATATATATATATATATATATATATATATATATATATATATATATATATATATATATATATATATATATATATATATATATATATATATATATATATATATATATATATATATATATATATATATATATATATTTGTATATATATATATATATATATATATATATATATATATGTATATATATATATATATATATATATATATATATATATATATATATATGTATATATATATATATATATATATATATATATATATATATATTTATATATATATATATATATATATATATATATATATATATATATATATATATATATATATATATATATATATATATATATATATATATATATATATATATATATATATATATATATATATATATATATATATATATATATATATATATATATATATATATATATATATATATATATATATATAAATATATATATATATATTTATTTTTTTATTTTTTTAAATATTTTAAGGGTTGTTAGGCCAGCTTATGACTCACCAAAAAATGAAAATATGACATCAGTAAAAGTAATTCTTTACGTCGGAATTCTTATTAAACAAATTAATTATAAAATCAGATCATTTTGCATTATAAAAGCAATGTTTTTTTCTAAAGTAGAATATAGTAAATGTTATACTGTTTTTAAAAAAACATAAATTGAACAAACTTCCAAAATAACTTGCCAGGTTAGCGTCATATATATTTTTTTCAAGAAGAAGAGTCAAAGTCATCTAAAATATTATTTTAAAATCACTAACCGGGCATTAATATTTTTTTCCGCCAAGGCAAGCCAGTATTGGTGGTATTTTGGACTGTGATTAATAGAATACTTATTCAGTATTATGAAACAAAAATTAGAATCCTAAAATATGAAAAATTGAAAAAATGGCTCTCAAAAAACTGATCTAAGGCGTAGATGTTCGGAAAATTCATACAAGTGGAAATATCTGGAAAACTAAGGCACTTTTACTGAGATCATATTTTCATTTTTTGATGAGTCATAAGCTGGCCTAACACCCCTCAAAAGGAATACGTCGGATTATGGGACACCCTGTATATATAAGCAAGCGAAGCATGGTGATGGCAAAAGAAGGATGAAAGTAGGCTGAATGTGGTCCAAATGAATTATCTCAGACGAATGTGAAGAGGAAAAGCACTGTATGATGACCTCAAATTCAAAAAATTGTGTATATGAGTATAATATTTCGAGAAAAGAGTGAATGGTGGACATAATTCAATTATAGCTAATAAAACCCTACCAGCGAAAGCTAAACTGGCAGTACAGACTAGAGTCTTAGTTCCAACCATAATGTGTACGCAAGTGAAGCATGGAGTTGGAAAAAGAAGGAGGAAAGTAGACTGAATGTCGAAATGCATTCTCAGACGAATGTGCGGAAAAACGTTGTATGATGTTCGAATGTTGATATAAGGAAGGAATGTAAGGCTGAGATATAATTTATAGTTAAAATCACGAAAGGTGTATTGAGATGGTTTAGGCATGCGAATTGAACGAGTGAAAAAAGGAAATTAAAAAATAATGTGGTTGTTATAGAAGCAGAGGAAGACCGAGGTAAACTTGGCATGATCGAGTATTTCAAAAACTTGAAAGTGGTTAGGTCAAGAGCCGGAATAATCGGCGGTTATGTATGAGGAGATGCATACATGTGTAACAGACGAAGATTGTTTGCAAAGACAGATTGGTGTGGCGTTCTATCCTCTCTACCTAATCCTACGGGTAAGCGGCTCGGTGGTCAGTTAGTTAGATAACTAGTAATGATCAGGATCAATATCTGAATTGACCTAAATCTGTACGTAATCAGCTCTTACCAATACCCCAACTATATTTTGACTTTAGAAACGACGATCATATAACCGAATATTTGCTGTTACGATTTTTTCAGGGTTTTGAAGGTTAAGAGCACTTGTGCACTACATGGAGTTTTACCGTCCGGCAGTCCGGTTTATTAAAGTAAAAGCGACTACGACCGTTTAGCGTGTTCAAATTTACGCGCAAGTGTTCACGCATCGATGAAGAGCTCCGATCCGAAGAAAGATAGACAAAAGCGCAAGCCAATCCAAGCCAATAATCGTTTTAAAACGCTAACTGATGTGCCGGACGGTAAAATTCCGTGTAATTCCGTGTAGTGGACACTCATTTTTCTTCGGATCGGGGCTCTTCATCGGTGCGTGAACACGTTGCGCGTAAATTCGATCACGCTAAACTGTCGTAGTCGCTTTCATTTTTCAAATCCGGACTGCCGGACGGTATAATTCCGGGTAGTGGACAAGCGTCCAATGTCGTGAAAAAGGGAATTTCCCTTTCTCTGTAACTCGCTATGCGAAGTGTCGCTTGTTAACGGAACAACATTTTTGTACTCGCTATGCGAATTACTCGTTATAAGAGAAGAGAATTCATTCATTCAAACCCTTATCATTCATTCAAATTCAAACATTATTCATTAATTATTCATTAACTATTCATTCATTCAAACCCCAATGGTGCATAGGACACTGCATCATACAAACGCAGTGTTATCTTGATCGTTAATACATAAAGGAAAGGTGATGCTTCACCTTTCCTTCGTGTATTAACTTCTTAAAACTTCTTAAAACTTTGAAACGCTTCAGGTAGCAGTCCAGGGTAATATGGAATAAATATTAGAGTGAAAAAATCACATTTGACCCCCCTGGGAATCGAGCCCGGGACCTCCAGAACTTTAGCCGAGCGTGCTGACCATTAAAATAGATTAATTAGAGAAGAGAATCGGAAGCTATAAAAATAAGTCTGCTCAAAAGGTAATAATAATTCATTTTTCTTAAATTGTCTCATAGTATCGTTTTTATAAGCAGCGACGATAAAATATACATTTATATAATCAGAATACACATGAGCACTTACCTTTATTCATCCAGCTGGATAAATTTAATTGAAATTACATAAATAGAACTTCCGAGATTGCGTTACATCGCCATTTCCTATTAAATTGTCTTCTTCTTCATGTGTCCTACCGGATCCCCCGACGTCGACGATCACGTGGGAGAAACCGTGTCTGTCCTAAGGCGGAGACTGACCTCCACATTTCGTCGTAACGTAACATGTTACGATGCGAGCATTCAGGCAGTCAGTACACCGAGCCGAGCTGCTCGCCGCTCGTTCCGAATGCTCCATCCGAAGTCGGATGCAATTTTAGGTTACAAAATTTTTGAGTGTGTCCAAATACTTGTTCACAAAATCTGGATTATCTCCAATTACAGGAATTATTTTCATATTATTTTTTTTGACATCTCATCAAAGATGAAGAAGAATATGGAAGTCTGGGCATTTACGGGGATGACGACCGTCATAGGCTGGTTTAAGTGATCACTTTACACACGTGTAACATTGAGTAACGTAAGTTAAAAATATGCCTCTTTTGCTGGGATATAGTACATTTTCTGGGCATTCCGAAAACATGCAAAACTGAAAATTGTCGATTTTTGATTTATGACGTTCTTGAAAGGAGTGAGCGATGTGTCCAAAATACGAAGTTTTACGGAGCTTGATTGTTGCGAAAAATTCTGTTTGTGCGCTAAATGTGTAAAGGCAACTAGCCGTTACTCAAGTTGCGGCTGTTTGGCGTAACACGGCTCAAAGCATTCTTATAACTGACCTCTAACATATACAATCACAGATTTTTCTCTATCTAAAGAGATAACAGGAAAGCCTGTACTGAGATATTCATTATCCAAGTAGCCGCAAAATTGTATTAATATGATACATGTATTGGCGAAAAGCATAATTTTAGGTTTACTATAAACACGTTTATCTCAACACTACTGTTTTTAACTTGCGGCTATTTGCCTTTGCACATTAGTGCTGCGTAGTGCTAATTTGCTCTACGCAGTTAGTAGGTACTTATTAAAATTGTAGGAAATGAAAAAGTACTCTTATATATTCAACGTGTATATGTGCTGGTTTCAAAATACTGCTAAATTAAAGGTAGTAGTGCCTTGCACACACTTGGATGCAAATGAAGGTCAGAAAATGGTATCATTTATGTGTTCCTCGTATTTTAAAACGAAGCTGGAATAAAAATTGTGATTTTCGACAGCACAATCATAACGACATGGTTTATGTTTTCCACATTGACATGAATTACAACTATAATAACAATAAAAAAGGTTATTTACGTTTATGCATGACACTTTTGTCGCAGACTGTTTCCAGTTCACGTTTGACACAATGGCGATGCTTTATAAATTTCTCATTATACCTTCGGAATGCTTTCAAGCAAAATGCTTGTCGAATTAAATTATTAACTTATTTACGAAAAATATTGACGTCGAGTCTACATAAATAATAAATAACACTCTATGCCTTTGCTTCTTAATTCGTTCATTGTTTTCGAATGCTCTTCAAACCTTTACTATGCGGTAGGTCAAATTATTATTGCGAGAGTCGAAGCCGAGCCTTAACGACCCCATAAAACAAGTCGCCGAAAATTACATCGAAAATAAAATTATACATAAATTCCTTCAATGATAGAAAAATAATTTATTTTTACAAAAAAATATATATTCATTAGAATCCGAAACATACTAACCATCGACAACCTAAAAAGAGTTTACTATGCTATCGTACACTCACTACTACAGTATGGCATTATTGCATGGGGAGGCTCATACAACAACATACTGAACTCAGTGAAAATAGTACAGAAAACCATCTTGAAAAAAAAAACATATTTCCAACAAAATTATTAAAAAAAAAATTTCAAGTCCCAAATATAGAATCCATTTATAAAAAAACCGCAGTTTTTCAAATACTAAAGGGTGACAACTATTTAAATCTAACAAAAAATTTATCATCGAGATTCTCAAACGATTTTTCTACTCCAAAATGCAACACCAAGCAATTTCAGCAAAACTTCAAATATTTGGCAATCAAACATTTCAATAAACTCCCTAAAGAAAAAATGATTATATAAAAATCCTTAAGAAAAAAATTAAAGCTCTATACATTTAAATCTTTAAAAAAATATATAAAAAAAAATCTATCATATCTTTTATTATAAAACATTAAACCACGAGTGTAAGTCCCTTTCCAAGCACAAGAGCACAGACTCTTTTATGGAGAGGCACAGCGAATCGAAATATAAAAGTTCTCCATATGTATAAATGATTCAAATGTTATTATGTTATAAATAAAAATGTAAATATATTAAATGAATAAAAAAAAAACGTATATATTTTTTTAAAACCACATTTATGAACAATACGATAGTATATTTCTCATTAGATACCTTCTATAAATTCCTAGAATATTCTCTACTAAAATAATTTTCACATAATTATGTGAAAATTATTTTAGTTTAGAATGTGGATATTGTTATTAGCATAGCTATAATAATTGTTAGTTGTATGTATTACTTTAGCAGGGTTAATAATATTATTGTATGTATATTCCTATCCTTTAAATAATTCCACTCTGGAGTAGTGAGTAAACACTAACATAATATAACTTTTGAAAATTACACAAAATAAAGCGTACGTAAAAACGGTCGTTTTTTAAGTAACTTGTATTTCAATATCAACATGAATAAATATAATTTCTGTTTAGTATACAATCCATTGTATAAGTTAATATTTTAGTTCAGTAATAATTATTTCATGCTCAAGTATAATGTCCACATTTTTTCATTACCCCCAAACTATTGACAATTAAACCTCACCAACTACTTTAATGACGCTTTGAAATAGCAAAGTAAAATCCCATTGATATTAGATCAAATGAAAAGTAGAAGTCGAATCGAAATTGGCTACATTTATTAGCTACTGGAATCCCATAAGTAATGCGGTTTTTTAATTGCAATTGAATTCAAATGGGTGACTGATTTAGAGTTTATTCTATGAAAAACAGAAAAGTTTTTGATTTTTTTTAAAATCTCTTTTTTTTGGTTAAAATATATAATAAAATAATAATAATAAAACCCTTATCTGCACCCGAATGGTGCATAGGGCACTGTGTCATATAAACGCAGTGTTATCTTGATCGTTTTTCACATGAAGGAAAGGTGATCAGCCCTCCGCTTCAGGTACCAGTCCATGGTAATATTTAATAAATATTGCAGTGAAAAAAATCACTTATATTTATTTTACCCTCCTTGGGAATCGAACCCGGGACCTCCAGAACGGTAGCCAAGCGTGCTGACCATTACACTACGGAGGCGGACAAAATATAAACAAAAAAATATTTAAAAAAAAACGTTTGTAAAAAGAACTCTACCGTCATGATACGCCAGGTGACTCGGTGGATCTCTGCAAAAAAAAATATGTTCATAAATGCATTTGTAATGGCATAAAAGGGTGCGGACGGTATTCTTACCTTGATTTCAATTCATTTTGCATATTATTTACTTACTTTAGAAGAGCCTAATATTCTCAGCGTGACATTAAATATCTTCTAATTATAGCTACCAATGAACGTCTTAAATAAATATACGAGTATACAGTAAACGTAATTATTAAAAAAAAAAGTCGAAATAGGAGATGAACTACCTACATCAACTTTTTTATAAAACAGGTAGTAATTTCACGCTGTTCTCATTCTTAGTGCAAGTTTTGAATAGTGTAGTTCGATTTAAAGGGTTATTTTTGCAAAGTTATAATGAAAGAAACAAATGAGCATATTTGGCAAGTTATGCTTCATGAGTTCAAAAAAAGCTACAACGCAACGAAAACTGTAATAAATATCAATGCAGTTTATGGCGGTCGGACAATAAGCGTAATCCAATGTCAACGGTGGTTCCAGAAATTTCGAACCGGAAACTACAGCCTAAAAGACGAGCCTCTTCCTGGAAGATCTTTTGAGCTCAATGATGATATCCCGCGGAATCTGGTGGAACAAAATTCGTGCCATCGAAAAGGCCAACAAATCGGTCAGTGGGTTCAATACATCTTTTGCAACACATATTTTTATGACCATAAAATTAAAGCAGAAAATATCGAGCGAACACGAGTTAGTCGTCATATGGGTCGTTCTAGATCTCGACGAATGGTACGACAAATCGATAAGCATATTGAAATAGGGCTAACGAAATGATAAACTTATGAATAAAACATTTGTTTGAAGTACGAGCCTTTATCTACATTTTTGTTTAAAAAATACAGTTATCAAAGGGACGTACGTTAGAATAATCTATAAACTTAATGGCTTGATGATGAATACGATATATTTTTAAAAAGCATATTATTCACAAAATGATGTAATCTTTACATATTTTAGTATTGTACCATACATAAAAACCCATATTCGTATGTAATATTGCTTAAAATGCGGGGTTTTAAAATGTATAGTGAGGTGGTAGAATATATATATATATATATATATATATATATATATATATATATATATATATATATATATATATATATATATATATATATATATATATATATATATATATATATATATATATATATATATATATATATATATATATATATATATATATATATATATATATATATATATATATATATATATATATATATATATATATATATATATATATATATATGAAAAATTAAAGGAATAAGATTGCATTTGTAAAGAAATATTTTAATTATTGACTCTTATATGTTATTGTTGGATAAAATTTAAATGTTTTTAACTGATAATAGAATAGGAGAACTTAGAAGAGAAGTTAATACAAACACTTAACAGTTATAAATAAACCATAACAAAAAGATCAAACACGTTTAAAACCTTATGCATATTCATGAAATCTTTCCATAAGCTTTTTAATTTTCTGTATTAACTCATTAAAATGTCGTTATTTTAAATTTATAAAGGCGATTATTTAAAAAAAAGTCATAATGTTTATAAAACAATCCTTGTATATAAAATAATTTCGTTGCATTTTTATACTGTTAGTTGTCATATTCATATGAAGTCGGCTAACTTTTGTAACATTATATTGATGTAGGAGAATCGGTTTGTTAGGCGGTTTCCTTAAGGCGTCAAGCTTATCGAACAGGTACCCTATAAAGTTATTTGAATGATAATAACATGGGGTTGGGAGACGTTTTACAAACACATTAAGACCCAGGGTTGTTTTTAAATACTATGATTTTATTTTAACAAAATAAAATAAATAATGTAAACCAATATAATTGACAGCTGGTTTCATAGCGTTATACATTCATGTTGCGAAGAATTAAAATCTAGAAAATATGTACACATATAACCCAAATGATTTTTGTCTGAATTTGACTCGATATGTTTTTATTGTGGACGACTGGTACATTTTGCATAAATCAGTATATGGACACATATAGTTTATAATACAAAGAGTACTCGATATTTGTATCTATTTATATATATATATATATATATATATATATATATATATATATATATATATATATATATATATATATATATATAATTATATAAATATAAATATATATATATATACATATATATATATATATATATATATATATATATTTATATAATTATATATATATATATATATATATATATATATATATATATATATATATATATATTTATATAATTATATATATATATATATATATATCTATATATGTATATATATATATATATATATATATATATATATATATATATATATATATATATATATATATATATATATATATATATATATATATATATATATATAAGTGACACAAAACCCAAACTCATCCAGTCTCCCTACCAAAATACATTATCACTTAGATCAATTTGGAATTTATCAATTGGTAAAGGTAGGTATATGTAAAATCGAGTTTAATTAAAAGCGTGTGTATTTTTCAGCGTGTATGTAGATCACCTGATTTATCTGAATCACTAATAATAAATTGTGTTATGCATTATCGATCTGAAATCGAACTTAGAAGCATTATGACAATTACAATTTCATTGAAAAAATGTCTTTTTTTATCGTCACTGGAAATCATTTGGGCGCAAAGGGTTAGTGCCAAAAATAGCAGTCAGACTGGCAGCTGCAAGCGGATTCCGACGAACTAGGTAACGTAAAATTGCAGCACGTGTACGTACATGTTTACCTACTTTTTTTATTTTTTTATTCACAAGATAAGAACGCAGTTGAATTTTGCCGAAAAACTATTTTAATATTATTTATTCATTCGGCATTAACTATGTATGTAAAATGACATGTTGATTATTAAAAAAAAACACCTAACTTGTCTGTGTGTAATGAAATAAAACTCAATAAATGGTATTATACAAATGTTAAAATAAATTATTAATCTATTTTAAGCCTAATTTTAACAATATTTTTAAAGGAAAAACCCACGGAATACGTATTTTGGAGGCTTGTCCGTGAACTTATCTGCTGAAACAAGATGAAATAAAAGATGATAATGAACAAAATCGAAGTTATGAAACTTTAGAAGAAGTTAGAAAAAATGCAAGGCAATCATAAGCATTATTGATAAAATTAATGCAATATTGATAAAATTAAGCATTATTGAAAAATTATAAAAAAAAATGTATGTCCAGATGGTTTGGAAAGAATGGTAAAACCAATTTATGAGGCGGATGAAATTGGAAATAGGAGCAAAGGAAGACAGGAAAACTTTTGCAAAAACACAATCAAATATTCCAATGAAACACTTGAAAGTGAATTTATACTTGAAATATCCGACTCATATGCTCAAATCATCTAAACACACCTTTCTTTATTTTATCTTTAATACTTATCTTAGCCTTGTATTGTTTTTTTACTTCACCACTATTATTACCTTTTGTATGCTGATCTTCTTGCCAATAGCAGAGAAGACAAAAGTGTATAGTTTATGGAAGAAAGGCTTCAAGCTAGAGATGAAACTGATATCCGGTATTCGAGAAGATAAAACATTATTTTATATTTCATGGCTTCCGGAAACATTTGTACGAACGCCTACCAAACATCCTGCCCACTTAGAGAAAACAAAATCGATACGCACATTACATTAATATTAGATACAGCAAAGCATGTTTTATAAATTTGCAAGCCCTTCTACCGAGCTACGCCCACGGAAAACGTAATAAGAAATCCTCGTCTGCAAACAAGGGCTTGAATATAATCACTTGCCTGCTCGTCTCCATATAACGGATAAATTTCATCTTGTGTTATTATTCACTAATAAATTAATATGAAAAATCGAAAGACTATCCGTAACATTCTCATTGAAATCTGCAGAGAAGTAAGGGAGAAACATATTAAGGTTTTAACTTTAGATATTTTAATAAAACTCGTCACCAAATTTACGTCATCGGGTGTGTTTTGCGGCGTATCCCAAAATATCTCTTCTTTATAGAGCTATAATAGTAGATGTTGATTGTTTGTTTACCACTACAATACCATTTGTGTTATGATATGAACGGAGTGGGAGGGTGAACCATAGACATCAACAAGTAGAGCCGTCAATAATTTTGCAATGTCACCAATATTAAAATAAGTCCATCGTTTCTGTGACGTCATTCATTACCAGCTTACGAAAATAAAGTTTTCACGAAGGCGAATTTTCCAAAAGAAAATGATGAATGAAAATATTGATTATATCGGCTGTTATTAATACAGAACGAGCCTAATACAATCCTTTATTGGTCGAGTATGTTAAATTAGATATTCCTCCCGTCTAAAAATGATCCATTTACGATCGAGACATTGCGCGATAATAAACGGTTATATTTTTTACTGATTTGACTTCAACTTTGTGGAATCGTATGTTGATTATTTTAAAACATATACACTTATTTTTATTTTCTTATCTGTCTTATTCCTCATTACTGAGGGTTGTGATCCATGTGGAAGCAATTACTCTACTCCAGTTATCCCTCAACTGCACTTATATACATATTAATATTTCCATTAGATAATTTGAATATGAATATTCGTGACTTTTTTTAAATAAAAAAATAAAAACACTTATAGGCCGCATTTGTTTTAGCTTGGAGTCAGAAAACCTGGATTCATGTAAAAGGCTTTCGGCAGACATCTAAGTACATGACCTAGCCAATAGAATCGACTATTTTTGGCGACAGTTGTTAATAAATCAAACAAACTCGTATACATTTGTGTTTTACCTCTACACTTTAAAAATATCAACTCTGTCTTTAAAAAATTCAAATACAAGTATTTTTTCAAAATTGATATAAAATTTTATATTATTTTTTGACATCTCATCAAAGATGAAGAAGAATATAGAAGTCTGGGCATTTACGGGGCTGACGACCGTCATAGGCTGGTTTAAGTGATCACTTTACACACGTGTAACATTCACCAATTCTACCCATTATTGACAACCACACTACTCAAATTCTTGGAAGCTCTATATATATGAACCAATTTAGAAACCTTGTTCTTGAATCACTAGAACTTCACTAGAGACATCTATTGGTGAGATGTAAAGAAGCTTTTTACTAAGCAGAAACTCTTATATTAGTATGTGAGGTCCGAATCCTGGATTATAATCACACATGAGAAACGCCAGAAAATACCATTTTCATTTTTATTATTTAAGCTTATAATTTGACCAGATAATTTATTCAGAAAATAAAATGAAAATAACTCCTGTAATTGGAGATAATCCAGATTTTGTGAACAAGTATTTGGACACACTCAAAATGTTGTAAAATTTTCTGATAGATGAAACGTTTACTTAATAACCTTTATACAATTTTTTATTTCTTCTAACGCTTATCCGCACCCAATGATGCATAGGGTACTGCTTCGTTAGTAATATAAATAGTATATAAAAAAACACGTCACCGTTTTTTCCGAAGTCGTTAAGATGCGTTGTGGATGTCTTTGTTAAATTTGGTCAATGAAGAAGGGAGTAAAAAAAATAATGAGAATTTTCTTTTTGTAGCTACAAGTGCACGCTGTTTTCTTTGTGTGTAGCATTCGCGCGTGGATCTCATGTTTATACTCACTTGAGACAACCGAGGAGTCAACATTTTTGCATTTTTTTTTCACTAAACACTGACCCTAAATATTGTCTCAAGACTGTAAGGATTCTTTCAATTACGTAATGATACTTTTAAGCCATAAACTTATTGTTATTAGCCATAAGCGATTAGCGCGTACTCCGCACCGGGGGAAATATTGCACGTACGCGCCTGGCGCGTACGCAGTACTCTACATGTTAACCCGGAAATTCACAATAATTTTCGGTTTGCGGCTACGTCAATAAAAACGTCAATAAATCTTAATTAATTAATAATTTTCTTTAAACCCAAGTAACATTTGACGTAATCGTTTTTTTGACACCGTTTTTGTATTGAAAAATAAGTTTTTATTCGAAATGAATATGTGGTTTTGAAAAGAAAAGAGCTTTTGAAAGGTAAGGACTTAGGTAACAAAACAATACATAAAAATATTGTTTCAATACATATTCTAAAAAAACTAAAAATAACTATACGTAGGTATATGTATTTGTTTTCTAAAGATTTACCTGTCGTCCGGCTCTATGCATTACCGGAAGCAAAATCAATTTTATTATTGAAAGCATGGCGTTAATTAAATATTTCGCGACGCCCTTATGACGACACCGCGGTTCACACTTTGAGATTAACCGTGTTGATGTGTAATCCATAAAAACAGAAGGTTAATTTTGTGTGTCATATCGGATCTATTAGTACGCGCCATCTGTGTAGTGGTAACAGCGCTTGTGCACTACACGGAATTTTACTATCCGGATGAACGGATGATTGGCTTGTGCACTTTTCCGTCTTTTTCTGGATCGTTGCGTGATCACGGTGCGCGTGAACTCGATCACGCTAAACTGTCGTAGTCGCTTTTATTTGAATAAAACGGACTGCCGGACGGTAAAATTCCGTGTAGTACACAAGCGGCCTAATGCCGGCAGCGGTTTGCGGAACTGTCTCGCGACAGACGAGCGACAGGACGTCTAATTGCTATGATTTCGCCCGTCCAAATTATTTTCAACCTAGCCGAAGAGAATGTGTGGCAACGTGGTCGGATTTAAATTCAGCCGAGCCCTAGCGCTACTCGGCAACACCGGCAAATATTTCTCAATTTTGGACGTCGATCTTTAGCCCGATCTCCGAAGTGTAGTGCGTATGGCACATAGCACAATACAGATTAACGTGTAGTTAACCCTTCACTGCATAGTGTATCAAATCTGTTACATACCCAAAAGTTAGTGTTAAAATGTTCTTTAAAAATATAAGCAACCATTCTTTGTTGTTACTGATAAGATACATTCATAACTCACGTATATAGTTGATAATTTAGCCAAAAGACGCGCCATGCACGCCAAAATAATAACTTCACTTGTCCCTCGAAGACGAACTGTCAATGCAGTCATGCAGTCATGCAAAAAAAAGTCATGCAGTGAAGGGTTAACTTCTCGCACGCAAGCGCTGGACCGGAGGTGACGTAGGAACAAGAGGCACATCTTACGCCCTGATACCTAGAGACCTAGATATTACTCGAAATAACAGGATGATGACATCGCTTATGAGGTGGTTCACACACTGAAATGTATGGTCCTTGAACTCTATGTAATATTATTTTTGACATCTCAACATAGATGAAGAAGAATATGGTTGGTTATAGAAGCAGAGGAAAACAGAGGAAAACTCGACATGATCATGAATTTCAAATACTTGAAAGTAGGTCAGGAGTCGGAATAATCAGCGTGCATGAATGTGGATGAGGCGAAGATTGTGTGCGAAGACAGAAAGTCTTATGATCTTTGATAGGCTGGTCAAGTGATCACTTTGCAAACGTGCAACATTCACCATTTCGACCATGATGCTAGTTCTCTATAGTAACTTCTGCGCGTTTATTCCTATATTCGTATGAGTATTATAACTTTTTACACAGGTATTAAAACTTATGTTGAAATGAGAAAAAAAAAACTTAAAAATGTTAAACTTTTTTTTTTCAACAATTTAATTATAATTAGTTAAAGTTATTTTATTTACAACATTTTGTGATCAAATCGTTTTTTTTTTCAATTTGGGAGTTAGTTTTACCTTTTTTTAGCCTTGACATTTATAAACATAAATGAAAATGATATGAAGTATGTTATGTGGGTAATATCTTAATCATCATTCACCCTTGAAATGTTTTGATTAAGAAAGTTTTCAAAAACCTCGACATTTCATAAAATCTTCAAATAACTTAATAAGAAATTTTCAAGATCAAATAAAAACTCATTCTTCTTCTTCTAAAAAATAATGAATATGTTATCATCGATATTTTTAATGATGGCATCGAGAAATACAAGAAGTCTATTACCAGATTGGTGAAATTGAATTGCATTAGAGTCTTGAATTTTCCACCTGTATCTTAAGATGGAGACTGACTGGAGCATTTCGTCGTAACGTAACACGTTACGATGCGAGCATTCAGGCCTAATAAAGTCCTAAGAAGACGAAACGCGTCACGTATTAACATGTCGGCTGTCCAAATTTAAAACACAGTAAGGGACATTCTTTTGTAGTACGTTTTTTTGCATTTTTGGACTGAGTAAAATCTACCAAAAATGCAAAAAAACGTACTATAAAAAAATGTCCCTTACTGTGTTTTAAATTTGGACAGCCGATGTACATAAATAAATGTAGAATTCAACTAAATAAACCTTGTTTAATTTAGGATATATTACCCAACAATTAAATACCAACATGAAAAATCTGCGACAAACCAGAAAACAAAGAACAGAAGTATCTGTATTTAAAAACTAAATAACTAACCATCACAACGCCTCACCACAGGGATAGGCAGAGAGAACCCCACACCAATCTGTCTTTGTAAACAATTCGCTCCCTAGGTGGAGCATATAGCCAACACGAGACGTCTCCAAGTCACTCTGTCACGCGCCATCTCCTTGGCTTCCTCCCAGGTCAGCCCGGCGTCTCGAAGTTCCGCTGAGTATAGTCGGTGAATGGACGTCAGCGGCCTTCCGGGGCGCCGGAATCCCCGGGGTTGGAAGAAGAGACATGAGGGGTTAATGCTCTCAGGTGGCATTCTAAGGACATGTCCCAACCATTTCCACCTTCTCCTCTTTAGGACTTCCAGGATGAGTTGCCTCATATATACCCACCGATTATTCCTGACCTGACCATTTTCAAGTAACTTGATCAAACACTTTATAATGTCAATTTTTTCTCGATCTTCCTTTACTTCTATTACCAACCACATTCGCCTCATTTTTTTTTACTATCCTTTCTTCACTTATTATATTAACATGCTTCAAACATCTAAGCATACGTTTTTTTTTAAATATCGATAATGCTTATATCAGCCTTGTATTCTTTCTCTATATCATCATTCGAACATCTACCATACAACATTTTGTCGCACATTCATCCAAGACAACGTATTTCGACTGCATTCAGTATACTCCTTTTTTATTGCCAACACCATGCTTCACATCCACACATTCCAAATCTGTATTTAGATTGATAATAGCCAATAACCCTTATTTTAATGTCCGGTCGGCGTGTGCAACAATGTATTACGAACTGTCGGCAAAAATGACAGAGAAAAACACCCCATCTCATAAAAGAAACCACAGTTAGTAAAAAAATCAAACAAAACTTGATGCTATTTTTATTTAATGTTTCTGGTCAGCTAATATTCGTCAAGGCCTGTTTTCAGACTTTATGCTCTGAACACGATAAAATTTAAAATAATACTTACCTTCTTGTGGTCAATGTTTTATTTCAAATCTACATACAATAAATAAAAAATAAAAAATCTTTCTCTTTATTCCATCATTCTACATGCTTGACAACCAAACTACACCCATACCTCGCTATACGGCCGCTTTTATGCTGCATTTCGCTATAACGGCCATCTTCAATTAAGGCACGTTTTCGATTTACGGCCTAAAATGTTTCGCTATACTTATTAAGAAAAAAAAACTTTTTTCGATCTCGATATGATGAAGAGACAGAGCCTGTTGTATCCAAACACTAAACATCAAAAACTTTGTCGAAAGCATTTCCTCTTTCCAACAAGGAATCCTCCTTGAAACGATCCTGACGTCCAAAGTTTCTCGAGCAATTAACTCAGCCATTAGCTGTTATAAATCACTGAAGAACAAAATCGACAACAAGGTAGGATAAACAACGTTGGACAATTTTTTTAAGCCAGGCCCATCCAGCGAAAAATGATGACGACAGTGATATGCAGATTACCATTTCTTCATCGTCTCCAGATTATAGGCATTTAAAGAAATATGTATGTATACATACACATATTTTATGTAACATGAAGTTATTATTTTTTGACATCATCAAAGATGAAGAAAAATATGGAAGTCTGGGTATGTACGGGGCTGACTACCGTCATAGGGTGGTTTAAGTGATCACTTTACACACGTGTAACATTCACCAATTCTACCCATTATTGACAATCACACTACTCAAATTCTTGGAATTTCTATATATATGAACCAATTTTGAAACATTGTTCTTGAATCACTAAAACTTCACTAGAGACATTTATTGGTGAGATGAAAAGATGCTTTTTATTGAGCAGAAAGTATTTTATTAGTATGTGAGGTCCGAATCCTGGATTATAATCACACACATGAGAAACGCCAGAAAATATCATTTTCACTTTTATAATTTAAGCTTATTATTAGACCAGATAGTTTATTTACATTTACATTTACGATAACTAATACGGCTTTTCGCTCTGCGGCCAAGTTTCGTGGAACGTATCTAGGCCGTAAAGCGAGGTATGGGTGTACTAATATATTGGGACCCATGCATACATAAATAATATAATTCTCTCGTCGTTTCATGTGTGAGTTCACGGCAGTATCTATGGTTGATTTGAAAAAGTTTATATTTAGTAGGGACCGTTTTATTTAAATGTATGCAAGATACGTCAAATCGTAAGAATACCGTAGAACGGGGCTACTTGAACTTTGATGTGTTACATGAGGCCAGTACAAAAAAATATATTTGGTCTACAATAATGAATGTGTAAGTGTCACCGGTCAGGGAAATAATGAATCATGTCGATACGTTCATTATTGTAGACCAAATACAGACCTAAATATTTTTTGTACTGGGCTCAAGTAACATATCAAAGTACAAGTAGCCCCGTTCTACGGTACATAATATTCATATAAAAACATTAATATATAATTCCTTCTTTTCTGACTTAACCAAACTCCGAAATGGAGAAACTCAAATTTGAGAACAAGGATTTGGTCAGATCCGAATTGTTGTGTATTTAATATGTCTTCAGTCTAATTACAACCACCATCAAACGAAGACACTATGGTATTGTGACGTATTTTGCGGAGTAGCCGAGTAACTATTGTACTTTTAGGGTTTCCAATTAATTTGGCGCCAAAGACCAATGAATAGTCTAGAAAAACATCAATTTAATCTCACGAAAGATAATAAGAGAATCAGGGAGACGCGAAAATGCGTGCAAATGTAGACGTTGTCAACTGAGTTAGAGAATTAAGAAGAAAGAAAAGAGTGGGGATGAATGACTCCTAATATCCGACATGCATCCCGAACCTCTGTCAGCGCGAGTGTTTTGACTAGAATTTTCACTCATGAATTACATGAAATTATAGTAACTTTAAACATAAAGAGTAAATCCACTCACGAGTAGGCATAGGCTACGAAACTTAAAAAGTTCAAGACTGAGTAGGGTCATGATAAGCGGTGTTGCATAAGCCGTTGCTAGATTTTAGAGTCACTTGGACGTTAGGTAATTTAAAAAAAACCTCTGTCGGTCGCATTATATAAAATGCAATAGATACATCAACAGGTAAGGAGAAGAAAAAAGTTTTAAAAAAATGTCGGAGTAGTTAGATTGTGGCTTAGTCTAATTAACAATCCATCGAGGGTTAAATTCCAAAACAACATTTTGAATCAATAGAACTTCACTAGAGACATCTATTGGTGAGATGAAAAGAAGATTTTTACTGAGCAGAAACTCTTTTATTAGTATGTGAGGTCCGAGTCCTGGATTATAATCACATAAGTACGTGAAAACGCCAGAAAATATCATTTTCATTTTTATTATTTTAGCTTATAATTTGACCAGTTAATTTATTTACAACATTTTCAGTGTGTCCAAATACTTGTTCACAAATCTGGATTATCTCCAATTAAAGGAGTTATTTTTCATATTATTTTTTGACATCTCAGCATAGACGAAGAAGAATATGGAAGTCTGGCCATTTAAACATGTTTAGAAATGGGATCATATACATACATATATAGATCTTCCAAGAATTTGAGTAGTGTGGTTGTCAATCATGGGTAGAATTGGTGAATGTTACACGTGTGTAAAGTGATCACTTACACCGGCGTATGACGGTCGTAAGCCCCGTAAATGCCCATACATTCTTGTTCTTCTTCATCGTTGTTGAGATGTCAATAAAAAGATAAATAACTCCTGTGGAGGTAATCCAGAGATGTGAACAAGTATTTGGACACACTCAAAATGTTACTTATGATTTATATGTCTTATTTCAAAATTGACCATTATTTATTTATTTATTTATTATATATACAGTATAAAATATAAAAATACACTAAAGAATACACTAATAGAGAATTTTTTTTTATAACAAACAGTCTTATAACATAAAATCATAATAAAATAACAAATAGTAAGCACTGGTAAATAATACACTTCTTCTTCAAACACTATCAACGAGCAGCAAGAGAGAGTGAAACACAACGTTTAAATTTATCCATTATCCAAAAGCATTGGCTAACATGTGATAATTATGATAGAGATAAACATTCTTATATCTTAAGGTATAAGGTATAAGGTTGGTTATAACTTCAATATGTTGCCATTGCCCTAAGGGAATTGATTTTAAACTAGTTAACTAAGTACTTTACATAAATTAACTTCGATTCTGAGTTCTTATTTCTAAGTAAAGTATATAGTCTGGCATTTGGAAACTAACGGTCGATCCGTATTCGCTAAAAGAATATTCGAATATTTGTTATTTATACTAAACACATTATTTATTTGAGTAAAAGTTAAGGTATAGTAAATAAAAACTTATCATTAAAAGCTTAACTGGCAGTACACAACAGAGTCTTGGTTCCAACCAAGATGTGTGGAAGTGTAGCATGGAGTTGGCAAAAGAAAGATGAAAGTAGACTAATGCAGTCAAAATGCGATCCCTCAGACGAATGTGCGGCAAAACGATAAATGATAGACGAATTGTGAAATAATGAATGAATGCAAGGCTGAGACATGCTTTATGGTAAAATTAAGATAGATGTGTGTTGAGATGGTTTGGACATGTCGCTCACTCCTTTCAAGAACGTCGTAAATCAAAAAACTTGATTTTTCAGGAGAACGTTTTTAAAGTTTAAAAATATAATACAATGTATAAAAATAAATATCAAGCCACTTACTGAACTTTTTACTGTACAACAGATCTTTTTAGGTAAAACCGAAGGTTCTTTCTCCATTTGAAAAATATTTAGTATATTTAAAAAAATAATTAAACAATACATTTTCTTCAAAATGCAAAAACATTATTTTCTGCCCTGTAGTGGGTAAATATTAAGTTAAAAATATGCCTCCTTTGCTGGGATATAGTATATTTTCTGGGCATTCCGAAAACATGCACAACTGAAAATTGACGATTTTTTATTTATGACGTTCTTGAAAGGAGTGAGCGATGTGGAACGAATGAGAAAACGAATTTATGAAGCGAATGTTGTTGGAAAGAGGAGCAGAAGAAGACTGAAAAAAACTTGGCATTATCAGGTAAATATCTAATATTTAGAGTGTTCGTAGTGATCTTATCATAGCTCAATTAACGCATAATTGTATGAAATTGATATTGTTCATAATTTTGGTAATTTTGCATGCCCTGATTGGAACGAGGAAGAGCGAGCATTAGATACTTCTTTGTTCTAGAAGTCCGATGATGCAATGAAATCACAGAGCACAATTTATTTTTACTATCCAGCTGCGGCCAGGCGATAGCTGGCTTCTCCCGCCCAAATGTATTATGTCAAATAAAAATATGAAATAAGGAAATTCTCTTGGAAATATTCAGCTAAAAGAAATAATATTTTTTGGTGTCGTATTGTATATCATTAAGGCTGACATCTCGACCGTTCAAATTAGAATTTGATCGGCCGCCCTAGGGGATAGACGTCTTTCCGCGCACAACATTATAATATATACGAATATATTAAAAAAGAGTAGTATTTGTGATTTTATTATTATAAAAAAATACTTCAATTTCATTCTATTTCTCTGAGCCTAAGCGGCTCATTATTGAAAATAGGTATCAAATTGTGGTAGGGTGGGTTCGAACCGCGATACTAACCACGGGACCACAATACAACACTTAATGAATATATATATATATATATACATATATATATATATATATATATATATATATATATATATATATATATATATATATATATAAATATACATACATTATATATATATATATATATATATATATATATATATATATATATATATATATATATATATATATATATATATATATATATATATATATATATATATATATATATATATATATATATATATATATATATATATATATATATATATATATATATATATATATATATATATATATATATATAAATATATATACATACATTATACATATATATATATATATATATATATATATATATATATATATATATATATATATATATATATATATATATATATATATATATATATATATATATATATATATATATATATATATATATATATATATATATATATATATATATAAATATATGTATATTTATATAGAATATTTATTTTAATATATTTTTTGAACTTCTTACCTTTCAATAATTCTTTATTTTATTATATTTATTTATTTCGAAGATTTTTTTTTCATTTAAAAAAAGGTATTAAAAAAAACAATTACGTCTAATGTTACCTGGGTTTGGAGAAAATTATGGTGCGATTTATCGTATATTGGGCTATAAGGGATTTGTATGATGAGCAGTCTTCAACTAATACAAATATGTACGATTACTTTTTTATTTATTTATTGATTTCCATTTTAATTTTTGTATTGATTTTAAATTAAACACAGATCAACTTAGTAGACTAAATAAATCTGTGTTTGATTTAAAATTAATACATGAATGTACGATTACGCCTGTGTAACCCAGTATGCTTTTGCGGCCTTTGCCAAAGTTGCAATTCATGTATATTTTTTTAAATTCGTAAGACGTCAACTAATGATGTGTGGTAAGCATAGTTAAACCACCCGTGAGTCACGTGTTACAAAAGGAAAATCGCCTTGGCCGGGGGGTTAGTGCCGTCACTTTTGTCAAGTAGGTATGTACTAGGGCAGTAAAGATAACGTGTCATACACGTAGTGCAGATAACTTGTATCTTAGTTCTGATCCCTTATTTCTAACGACTTTAGCATTTTGAAACCGGATGTTCAAGAGTACTAATAAAAGATAATCTTTTTTTATAAATATTAAATAAAGTACAGCAGACCCCTTTCATCTCTACCCTCGCTCTCCACTGGTGATCGAAACGAACTTGTTGAAGAAAAACTATTTTTTTACAACATTTTAAATGTGTTCAAATTTAGGAGTTATTTTTACTTTTTTTCTGTCTGTTAGCCTTGGCATTTATGTAAATGAAAATGACATCAAGTATGTTATGTGGGTAAAATTTTCATCATCATTTATCTTTGAAATGTTTTGAATAAGAAAAAGTTTGAAAAGCCTCGACATTTCATCAAATCATCTAATAATTTAATAATAAATTTTCAAGGTCAAATAAAAACGCCATGGATGGTAAAAAGATATCTCCTTTGAACTCTCCCCACTTAATGGTGCAGCGTTATCTTAATCGTTAATTACTTAAAGACAATTTTATTTATGATTTCGGCATTCACTTTGTACTAATATATGATGAAATTGTATATCAGAACACTTGTGTTCTAACACTTATTTATTTTATTTTAACGTCTAGTTTCGGATCTCGCACTGGACTCCTCCATCAAACGCAAAGGTCTAATTCGGCGCTTGATAGATGATATTTACCTCTCTCCGTAAGACTTGTATGGCAACCATTCATCCGCCAATCTCGACCTTGTAACAGCCATTTCTGTAGACGTGTAGACTAGAATATTATTTCATAATATTGACCTTGCCAGAGTGTGTGTGTGACCACATCGCGCCAAAAACACTACGGCTTAAAACTATCCGTTTACGGATAAAAAACGCAGTCACTTTTTTTAAATATTCAATTATTACTAAAAGAAATATTAATATAATTTTTTTCGTTAATATTTTATAAGACTCACTGTATTATGTATATAATGTTTCAATTGTACAGTAAAGTATTAAGGTATTTTTTTTCAGACTCCATTATCGCTAATTTTTAGAATAAGTTTAATAACTATGTGTTAATAGTAATACTTTGAATAATGAATGCATATTTTTTAATGTGAAGAATATTTTTTACTTTTTTTGTATACGAAAAGCGTTGTTAACTTTGTGGTATGATAATATAACACTCTCCTTATCATTCATCGTTCATTTTGTGTAATACCGTTGAATGATAAGGAGAGTGTTCTTTCTTATTTTGCTTGCTCATACTTACTATTTCACCTACAAGCCTGCTTCAAACCCCTTCGGGCCTATGTGGATAAAAATGTAAACGCTCGTTTGTTCAAAATCTCAAATTTCTTAAAGTTATTCACTGATAGGAAATAAGTAAAAAAATATATATTTTCTATCTCTTTTCTTTCTTTTCCATTAAACCAGTCTGAACTACAGCAACTCGAGGTATGGGCACAGGTAATTTTAAAACAAATACAAATTTCATAAACAAACGTGATTTTATGTTTGTATTTCAGTCAACATGAAAACAGTGTGTATATTATATTGTATTGCATGTACCTAATGAAAAAATACAATAAAAAAGTTTAGTTCAGTATTCGCATACGTTTAGTTTAGCGAAGCTTTTTGCTTACGTTTAGTATACGACAGAAAAGCCTGTAGACAGTTTGTGGACTCCATATGCTCCACCTAGGGAGCGGATATGATATATTAGTATACGTATGTTTAATATATTAGTATACGTATGTTTATGCATAAGCAAAGCTGAATAAGATTTTAAGAATTGTATTGATGTTCGCAGATACCCTTTTCTCCCTTCGTGTTTACGTCGGCAGGAACGGTTGTGGATATATATCAAATTGTCCATAGAAATATAACGCGGTTGACGTCAAAAAAGGATTACGTCAATCGGTAATGTGATTTATATAATTTGTGATTATATCAGTGCAATCACATTTTTACATCCCCTTTTCTGTCAAATACAGAAACCGTTTCTTGCGAAATTGATATTTCTTAATCATAATCATTACATCATCAATTTAAATTTATTTTACATCACTCACCAGACATTTATTTGAGCACTAACATAATACCTTTTAACATTCTACCAACTCATGAGATTACAAATACAATGCTTCAAATAATGTTTAAAACGACTCACAGCAATACCATACCGATTTTTAACAAAGAAATTCCCACCAAAGAAAAACCCAGATTTGTGCAGATTTGTGATAGCTGCAGTTATATCCGGATGCCTCAGAAACTCGTTGTGGAGGAACAAACACATAAGAATTGAAAGGAAAATGAAAATATACAAAACATGTGTTCGACCAATAGCCACTAATGGGATTGAGGCAAGAGCAGATACTTCTAGAACAAAATCTCGACTTCGAACCTCCGAGATGAAGACTCTCCGATCCATAACCGGAAACACATTGCGAGACCGAGTAAGACATACCGACATCCGGAGCATGTGTAAGACGGAGAATATCGTGAGGTGGGGACGACAACGAAGGCGATACTGGAATGATCATGTAAACAGAATGTCAAATGACAGACTCCCACGTATCGCCCTTCAAGGAATCCCTGGAGGACGCAGACCCCAGGCAGACCTCCTGAAAGGTGGAAAGATAGCTGGGAGTCAACATCCCAAGAGCTACAAGCGGAGGCACAAAACACAAAACAGATCCTTAGGATCTAGAAAAAGAAGAAGAAGAAGAAGTATTTGGACACACTCAAAATGTTGTGAATATTGAATTCTGAGTGAAAGTAACTTACCACTAGAGTTTGATATTTACGTACAGAAATGGTGTATAATAATATTCAAGGTCAATAAAAATCAACGGTTGGATTTCGCAATAGTTATATGACCGATAAAACGAACTGCCATGAACCGCATACACCTACGTGGAATACAAATTAGCGAGTAGTGTTAGTAGGCAAGTCACTGCACTTCCTCTTGTAATATCCTGTAATGTAGGATGTAGGTGCACGCGGGTGCCAACTATCAATTGCGTTTACAAACCAGATTGCATATTATAACATACTACAGGGTCATCGAAAAATGATCGATAAATTATGCTATTAAATTACAACATTTAAAATAACTGCTGTAAAAAAAAAACTATTAAAGGTAATTCAATGGTTTTGATCTTAAAATGTGCGGAAAAACATATTTTTTTCGATGCTTGTCGCTCTGCAGATGTTTAGTCTGGAGTCGATTTCTTGTCACGTGCTTGCGATTGGAGCCCTACGTGCAGCGCAGTAAAGGGATAACTGGAGAAGAGTCATTGCTTCCACAAAGGTCACAACCCTCAGTGATGAGGAATGGGGTGGAGAAGAGACTTGCAATTCAGGAGTAACTGTCAAGAAGCGGTAAAAATTTGCCCCCGAATCTTTTCTGCGTACAAAATCTTTTTAATGACCTTCAGAAAAAGAAATCCAAAGGGGTAGTAACTTCAGGACTTTTTGGAGGCCATGCAATGAGGTCTTCTCTACAAATTCAGCCTTTTTGAAAGCTTGCGCATATCAAGGTCACGCTACCTCTAAAACAATACTTACGTTGACCAGCTAGCGTTCATTGATAGAATTACCCGTTCAGCATAAAGGATTTCGGCGCTATATTTTTTTTAATGTTGGCATTATTTTTCGATTCTTCTGTATTATTACTAAAAACAATTCACCTAAAATTCAGCTACGAGCACCTTACAAGGACGTATGAAACACGAGTCTACGTAAGAGAAATGCTAATTTATTGTGATTAGTCCTGTATTATTTAATATGTATACAAACTACTGCGACAATATTCTGAAACCTGTTTGATAATTCAACGAACATGCTAATATTATTCATTTATTTTACACATACTTATACGGCAATATTTAGCTATTTACAAAAAACTAGATATCATTGATTTAATTACAATGAAAAAAATCCGATTGGAATTATATTTGTTACTTTTTATCGGTATATATTTATTTTTAGTCAAGGTTTTTGAGGTCAAATTATATATTATATAGAGGTAAATGGAAGTCGTGACCTAGCATAATCAAATATATCAAATACATACTTGATAATTTCCAAAAGTCAGAATAATCGATATGTATATGTGAATGCAGTACGGTGTTTCATCTTCTCTGCCTACATCTACCTAGAGGTGGAGTAATGGTTACATTTACTGCTTTTTTATAGAAGGATTTTTTATTATTTTTCTTCATTTTTCTATAGAAAATTCATTAAAAATTCTTCATTTTTCCTGTATGCGCTGACGGCTGTTCCTCTTAGGAGATATATTGTATAATTTATACAATGTAAAAAAAAGGTTTCCATTTTTATTATATTTGGTAATAAAAAAGAAATAAAGGATTTCATACAAAACAAATAAACGGTGCTTTAAAAAATACGTTTAAAATCGGAAAAATACTTTTATAAACGTAACGAACGCTGTTTTAAACAACTCCGAGAATAAAAGGATAAGTCCATATAACCTATATAACCTTGATAATTCACTCACACTAAGCCGTGTTATGTGTATGATGTGTGGACGTTTGAGTTGGAATTAGTATTCAGTAAGCAGCTCACTTGCAGGGGAAGGTGTTATACCTCGATGACAGTTCCAAGTAAATCTCTATTCCTGGGATAATGTCCAAAGTAGGAAATAATCACTCTCTGTATTAAAAGGAAAGTCTTTTATATTATTTTTTGACCTCTCAAAAAAGATGAAGAAGAACATGGAATTCTGGGCATTTATGGGTCTCACTACCGTCGTTGGCTGGTTTAAGTGATCACTTTACACAAGTTTAATATTCTTCTTAAAAAGTGTTTTAGTTTACTTTCAGTTCCTGAAAATTCCCTGGACGTGTGATGCCAAAAAAACGACATTAATTGGCCACCCAGATCTCCAGATTTCCTCCGAACTTCTCTTTGTGGGGTTATTAAAAAAAGAGTCAAAGAGCAAACCTCAGACCATTTAAGAGTTCAGGCCAAAAAATCGTGCCAAAATAATCGCTATACATCCCGAGTTGCTCGGAAAGTGAATTACAGCAAAAGAGCACATTTTGGTTTGGTCAATGAAGGCGGTTACTTGATTGATATTGCATGCTACAACCTGTTCACGTGGACAGGCGCCGTGGCCTAGTTGGGTAGACGCTCGACTGTGAAACTGGCGTCGCGGGTTCGAATCCCGCCAATTGCAAAATGAATTGAAGAAATATTTTTTTGTCAATTGGTCTGGACGTTTGTGATGTATTTTTCATATTTCCTTCCCTATCCTTACTATCCTACCTGCAGACAAGCATCTAAAATAGACGCTTTGCCGGTTATTCCTTTAAAAAATACATCAATTGTAAAGGGTTAAAGAGCAAAGTAAGAGTAGTTAAAGGCAATTGTAAAGAAATCGGTTGTTTTAATAAAATGTTATTCAATGTTCACGTTCCGTCGTAAAATACAGCGCATCGTGTAAAAGTATATTTTCTGGAAGAAATTTGTCGTCTGAATGCCCGTAGTTGTTTTGCAAGATGTCTTTAAACTATTTCGCTTGTGAGCTGTAATGAAAACATTCATAGGTTTGAAAGTCACGCTGTATCTAGACGACAGAGCCTATTTATGTATCGTTTACTGCGTTTCCCCACGTACAAATTGTCACTAGAATTGGTTCCAATCGGATGAGCTGTTTGCTTTCTACAGCGGTCTTGAGTATCAATTACTCCAATTTAAAGGTAATCACTCAGCGTGACATGATGCCGCATGCCGCCAGTAGTGTAAGATCATGAGAGAAGCATGCAAGCTCATGAACCGACGTATGCAATACTACATTTACATTTAACGTAATGTTTCTTATTCTTGGAGGGTAGGTACTTAATTATCACGGATTCGAGAAAAATATTTTGTTAAAAGAAGAAATAATTTCCGAACCTTGTAAAACATTTTCACGACAAAAATTTCAAAGATAAAACGTGTTCAGGGACATAGTTTTCCTCTATATCTATCGTCGACTCGAAACTTGAAATCCGTCAGTGATGGTCGCTTACACGAGTGTCGTACGTAAACTCGTCATGTGATTCCCTTTTTATTGATATTGCGATTAGTCCCTTAGATAAACATTGTACTAATGAGCGAAGGATGAAGCTTATTTATCGTTTCAAAGTGAAGCGTTTGAAAACAGGATTTTCACGTGTAGCTTCTTTTTCATTCATGCTTACAATTACTTTATAGGTCCTTACAATTTGCAATGGAAAGGTACAATCATAAAAAAAGATAGGTACAATTGTAAAAAAGATAGGTACAATTATAAAAAAAGATAGGTACAATTTACTTTAATAGCCTTTGAGTTTTTGATAGTTAATGCTAATTTGCAATAATTTCTCTGTCAATTTTAATCGAAAACACAATCTTTAAAATGCTTCTTTTTTATGTTTTTTATATGCCTATTTTCTTGACCTTTTATTGCTTTATATATAACATTTAGCCGTGTGTTTTCTAGTTAGTTACTTTCATATCTGTTTTTCAGTCTTGAAAATGAGTAGTGGAAATTACTCATCGGGAAAATTATGCATGTGACTTACGTATGAACTGTGTCGTGCATTCCATGTAGGCAGAAAAGCAGTGCCTATATTAACCTACCCACGTGACATATAAAACACAACCAGTACCTATCCTACCTTACTAAGTAGTACCTACCTTACCTTACTACCTACCTCTACTGCCTCCCTTGTAAAGAGTACCTAGCTTACCTTACTACCTATCTCTACTGCCTCTACCCTAATTAATTCTCTGTGCACGTCACTGTGTATGTAATATGTTTAAATCAATAAATACATAAAAGTCATCACATAATGTGGCTCCATTTTATAGTAAGTAATTATTTTCACGTGAAACATTATCTATGACAATTTTGGAGTATACGGTAAGTTAAAAGATTATAATTATTTTATTATAAATAAGGTTATATTGCAGTAAATAAATGATAAATTTCAAGTAAAAATAGATATTTCCACGTGTGGTATCGTCGTGAACTTGTGTTATGAGAAAACCTGATCGTTTCGTTGACTTTGAAAGTGTTTGACCAACTGCAACGGAGTATGACACAAATGGTTTATTTATTAGTGAATAGTCCATAAGTAGTATCTACCTATTGTTACGAACATGAGCGATTATGCAATTTTATGTGTGGAGTATGGATTCAAAGGATGCAGTCAATTGCGTTACGTATGTATATGGTTAGTGTCATTATTAACCCATCGGCATACCTGCCGCTATATCTTGGATAAAAATATTTTACATTCGCGGTTTAAGCCAAACCTCCGTCCGTGGGTAGTTCATATAATTCATAATAATTATTTGTGTGATTTCTACAAATCAGTAAAGAAAACTTTTGGTAATGCATTATTTCTGAATAATTTATACAATTTTACTAACGGCACTTGACCAAAGATGTCCCTGTAAGGATAGAATTATCCTTTTGATATTTTATTAATTGTTTCGGCATTAACTTTGTGGTAAGACATGTAACAATAAAAGAAAACACTTCGTTTTTTACCACTTGAGTTTTATTATAGACTACATGTTTCAGAAGTTAAACTTCCATCATTCAGGTCTGTATAATAACTTATAATATAATCCTTTTGATTATATATCAACTAAAATCAGCAAAATTTCAAAACTTTATTTCCCGGCGTAATGTTTTACTTAGTTATTTTTTCAAGTTTTCTTTTCAATTTATCATATTTCTGATCCAGACACTCAATGAAGTACGCGCGTAATAGTTATATGTTATTTGTACATTTGTATTTGTTATTTGTAAAACAAATTACCAATATTTTTTAATTTTAATACCAAGAGATATTTTATAACATTGTCAGCACCAAAATCGCTTACATAGTAAGGCGATATTCATATCGTGGTGTGTCCCTATTTTCAAATAATTTGTCTCTGACTTGAACTATGAAAAATCAATCTGTTCCTATTAAAGAATATTTCTGTTTGTTGTCGTTTTATCAGGTGCAAAATATTAGCGCGTCATTTTTTGACAAATCGCTCACTCCTTTCAAGAACGTCATTAATAAAAAAAAACTTGATTTTTCAGGAAAATGTTATTAAAGTTTAAAAATATAATAATATTTATAAAAATAAATATCAAGCCACTTATTGGACTTTTTACTGTGCAACAGATCTTCTAAGGTAAAACCTGAAGTGTTTTTCCGCCATTTGAAAAATATTAAGTATTTAAAAAAAAAATATTAAACGATACCTTTTCATCAAAATGCAAAATCAACACTTTCTGCCCTGTAGCGGGTAAATATTAAGTTAAAAATATGCCTCTTCTGCTGGGATAAAGTACATTTTCTGGGCATTCCGAAAACATGCACAACGGAAAATCGACGATTTTTGATATATGACGTTGTTGAAAGGAGTGAGCGAAATGTCACCTTTCCTCCGGATAGAGCAACTTTTTTTACTTTCGAGGATACATTCAATTAGTATATTTGTAAAAATATATTGAAAAAAAAAACGTATATGCAGATGGGTTAATTAGACTCATAGGTCGGGTCGCAGTACTCATATAATATGTTCGTGACAGTCTACTAATGAGAAACATATCGCTCACTCCTTTCAAGAACGTCATAAATCAAAAAACTTGATTTTTCAGTAGAACGTTTTTAATGTTTAAAAATATAACACAATGTATTAAAAATAAATATCAAGCCACTTATTGAACTTTTTAGTGTGCAACAGATCTTTTTAGGTAAAACCTGAATTTTTTTTCTCCATTTGAAAAATATGAAGTATATTTTAAAAAAATAATTAAACAGTACCTTTTCTTTCAAAATTTAAAAACAACACTTTCTGCCCTGGAGCGGGTAAATAATAAGTTAAAAATATGCCGTTTTCACTGGGATATAGTACATTTTCTGGGCATTCTGAAAACATGCTTAACTGAAAAGTTACGATTTTTGATTTATGACGTTCTTGAAAGGAGTGAGCGATATCCGTACTACTTCGTACGTGTACTGCAGGGTTCGGATTGTGGATGGCCGTAGATAAATACCCGCATAAAATCTAACTGGGTTCATGCATAGTTGAGACACGTCGGGTTATCTCGATATTTCGTAATGCAGGCAGTGAAGATAAAGTTTCCGCGCATGGTACATCAAATAGCACAGAGTAGGCAGAGAGAATAGAACGCCATACCACTCTATCTTTTGCAAATATTTTTCGCCTCTTCCACATTCGAGCATCTCTCATAATATACATACCTGATTGTGTCAAGTTTTCCTCGGTCTTCCTCTGCTTCTTTTTCCGACTTCATTCGTTTTTTCTCACTCATTCGTTACGCATGTCAAAGCCATCTCAACACACTTTCTTAATTTTATCGATAATGCTTATCTCAGCCTTATATTTTCCTTATTTCGCGATCCGAACATCCATCATACATCGTTTTAACGCACATTCGTCTGAGGGATCGCATTTCGGCTGCATTTAATTTACATTTATTGCACATAATTACTGAAGAAGAAGAAAATACAGTTTGTAGATTTTCTGATTTTACAGTATATAATCACGTAACGGAGAAATGGGTAAATATAAAAAGTATAAAAAAAATTATCTCCTGGTTTAGCCGGATTATTGTTACCCGGACAAGGTAAATCCTCAATTAGTCCGGATAAAGGTATTTCAGAAGGAATTTTTAATTTTGCAAATAAAATGTTTTCACAAAAAAATGCTGAGTAGACAAATTAAGTATCAGTTACGGTACCAGTCCAGGGTGATATTAAGTAGAAAAATGATGGAAATGAGAATCACTCGTAATTTATTTTTTACCTCACTTGGAATCGAACACGGGACCAACGGCAAGGTGGCTAACATAATATGTATGTACCAGTGGCGGTACTTCCCTAGAAGCCCAAAAGCCCGGCTTGCCTAACAACTTCAAATAAAAATGATTGAATCTAGACCAAATGATAAAAAAATACATAATTAATGCATGACTATTTTTAAATTATCGCGCGCTTACATGATTATTAAACACTATGCATGCCAATATATGGTGATGGTACTTATTGGTTATGGTTAATATCTGAGGAAAATATTTTATTATAGTGAACATTTTCTTTATTTCAAGGTGATGGCTATAACTTACAAAAGTTACATGTTAGCGTATTTTTACAATGATTACAATGCATTGTTTATATTTATAATACTTTTTGGGTGCTTGCTATACTGGGAATGATATGAGGTGTAGAAATTATAGGTACATCATGTATTCACGAATGTGAAAAATAATGGGCTTGCCTTACTGGTAAACCCTAGGCACGCCACTGGTATGTACAACATTTTGAGTGTGTCCAAATATTTGATCACAAAATCTGGATTATCTCCAATTATATGAATTATTTTCTTATTATTTTTTAACATCTCATAAACGATGAAGAATAATATGGATGTCTGGGCATTTACGGGGCTGACGACCGTCAAAGGCTGGTTTAAGTGATCACTTTACACACGTGTAACATTCACCAATTATACCCATTATTGACAACCACACCACTCAAATACTTGGAAGTTATATATATATATATATGAACCAATTTTGAAACATTGTTCTTGAATCACTAGAACTTCACATGAATGTTACACGTGTGTAAAGTGATAACTTAAACCCGCCTATGACGGTCGTCAGCCCCGTAAATGCCCAGACTTCCATATTCTTCTTCATCTTTTATGAGATGTCAAAAAATGATATAATTTGTATACATTCACATATCTTATGTAGGTACTATCAATTGGACTTAAATCATTACGTTTTTTTTCACAACAATTGGTAACACAGAAGATGCTTATGGCAACAACAACTAAAAAACAGACATTGTTTATTTCATTTTTGAATCTGCAAAAAAGTCGACGACAAGGTCGATTGAGTGAAACTATGGGGCATGTTGGACAAATCGCTCACTCCTTTCAAGAACGTCATAAATAAAAAAAACTGATTTTTCAGGAGAACGTTTTTAAGTTTAAAAATATAATACAATGTATTAAAAATAAATATGAAGCCACTTACTGAACTTTTCACTGTGCAACAGATCTTTTAAGGTAAAACCTGAAGGTTTTTTCTCCATTTGAAAAATATTTAGTATGTTAAAAAAAATAATTAAACAATACCTTTTCTTCAAAATGCAAAAACAATACTTTCTGCTCTGTAGCGGGTAAATATTATGTTAAAAGTACCTACGCCTCTTTTGCTGGGATATAGTACATTTTCTGGGCATTCCGAAAACATGCACAACTCAAAATTATCGATTTTTGATTTATGACGTTCTTGAAAGGAGTGAGCGATATGTGTATGTCTGTTGTCTATTTGGTGTATGCGGATGACTGTTGAGGATTTGCAACTGAGTGTCGAGAATATGTGATGTATGCGAGAATAATGAGAGGTCAATGAATGAAAGTAAGCCGAAAGTATAGTTAATAATATTAGTATAAAACCACTCACCGAGATTTTTATGTCTACCGGTTTCGAGACGTACCCGTCTCTTCGTCAGGACAATCACTACCATAACATGCAAACAATACCACTCTTCGCCACCATAGCACCATTTACACACTTAAAACTACACAAAATGTTTAACAAATACGATTTTTGGTCGACCCGAAGACCAACATGCATTAAAGGTTTCAGCACAAACATGCTTTACGAGCCGAGGTTAAACATGCACTAGAGCATGTGGTACTGATTGTCCTGACGAAGAGACGGGTACGTCTCGAAACCGGTAGACATAAATATCTCGGTGAGTGGTTATACACTAATATTATTAACATTTTTGTAAAAATATAAATAGGTAAAAATGACTTACCTCAAAGTAAATGCTTTAAATGTATTTTTTACAACGTTTTGAGTGTGTCCAAATATTTGAAAAAGTATTTGGACACACTCAAAATGTTGTAAATAAATTATCAGGTCAAATTATAAGCTTAAATAATAAAAATGAAAATGGTATTTTTTGGCGTTTCTCATGTGTGTGATTGTAATCCAGGATTCGGACCTTACACACTAATATAAGAGTTTCTTCTAAATAAAAAGCTTCTTTACATCTCACCAATAGATCTCTAGTGAAGTTCTAGTGATTCAAGAACAAGGTTTCTAAATTGGTTCATATATATATATAGAACTTCCAAGAATTTGAGTAGTGTGGTTGTCGATTATGGGTAGAATTGGTGAATGTTACACGTGTGTAAAGTTATCTTTTAAACAGCCCCGTAAATGCCCAGACTTCCATATTCTTCTTCATCTTTGATGAGATGTCAAACAATAATATACTTTAAATATTTATAATGTTGAGAATACGAAAGTATAGTATTTGAAATAGAGAATCATGCGACAGATTGCAATGAAAGAATAAATGTCTGGAACAAGTAAAAGAATTTTTATATATATTTTTTCAAAGGATCCGATGGTGGACGAGAGAAGGGTGAATGCCGTGAATATATTAAATGCTGTAAATACAGTGACTGTAAATAAAAATATGTCGATTCAAGACAAACTGACTGCACAAAAATAAGTGCTGGAGCCAATAAGGAAATGGCTAATAAGAATATATGGTATACATTTATTTATTTATAATATTATGGTATATATTAATATGTCCGCCTCCACAGTGTAGTGGTCAGCACGCTCGGCTACCGTTCCGGGGGTCCCGAGTTCGATTCCCACGGGGAGGATCAATTAAAAAAAGTTGATTTTTTCACTCTTATATTTGTTCAATATTACCCTAGACTGGTACGTGAAGCGGAGGGATGATCACCTTTCCTTCATGTTTTAACGATCAAGATATCACTGCGTTTATATGATGCAGTACCCTATGCACCATTGGGGTGTGGATAAGAGTTTGAAGAAGAAGATGTATTTATATATATATCTCTCAGATGAATGTGCGGTAAATCGATGATAATAGATGTGCGAATAGTGATATAAGTAAAGAAAGCTAGGCTGAGATAATCATCATTAATAAAATTAACTTACTAACTAACCATCACGCCGCTTCCCCTCAGGGGTAGGCAGAGAGAATAGAACGCCACACCACTCTGTCTTTGCAAACATTCTTCGCCTCTTCCACGTTAATGCATCTCCTCGTACATACCCGCAGATTGTTACGACTCCTAACCTAACCACTTTCAAGTATTTGGCATACCTGATCGTGCCATGTTTTTATCGGTCTTCCTCTGCACCTTTTTCCAATTACATTTGCCTCATAAATTTGTATTACCGTTCTTTCCTCACTCATTCGTTCTACATGTCCAAACCATCTCAACACACCTTTCTTAATTTTATCGATGATGCTTATCTCAGCTTTGCATTTCTTCCTTATTTCACTATTCGAACATCTATCATACATCGTTTTGTCGCACATTCTTCTGAGAGATGGCATTTCGACTGTATTCAGTCTACTTTCATCCTTCTTTTGCCAATTCCATGTTTCACTTCCATATATAATATTAGAGTTTGAACCAGGAATTGTGATAGTAGGTTTATAAAATAAAAGTGTTATATAAGAATTAAAAGGGCGGGAAATTTTTTCAAAATATTTATATGCTTATGACATCTATGGTATTGTTCCATAAGCTTTTTCAAATTATAATAGACTTTGCGTTTGCTGACTTACATGTCTTTAGTGTGGTTCTACGTACCGACAACAGAGTGCGCAAGTTAAAGCAGATTTTTTTGACAGTTGTTGTGTTCGGTTCTCAGACTGTCCGACCAAAATTCTCAGAAACAAACCCTTGTGCGAGGAAGGGATGGAAAATAAGGGGCATTATGCTTCTTGATTCGTGTGCAGGTATGTTCTGTCGATAACTGTTCGGGTGGGTGAGCTCAAATTGTTTCGTAGCGGAAAAAACTCAAATTTCGACTAGAAGTGCATAGTTTTGATAATAAAATCGTGTCAAATGCATCTGAATCCGCGGGCTTTCGGCCTCTGCCCTTCGGAACACTGACATGACTTTGGAAGACCCATTTTTCGTAGTAAAAGAGTAAGTTTTGACATTTTACTATGTATGTAATCAACAGCAAATGGCTACCATTAGTAATCAAGCAACAAAGGACAGCGATTTGCGCTGATCGCGATAACAATTTAGATAAGTCTGTTATCTGGTCGCATTGTTTAGGTAAGTATTGATTATGTGCGCGGCTCGTTAGGTGTTGTGTGTAGAGTAGCCATGGGACCTGAGGCCGTGGTTTCTGCTTGCAGTGAAGTGTTCAAGGCGCTGAACAAGACTCGGGGGCTGTACCTTCGCTGGCTGGAGCTCGGAGACGCATCGGCCGGCCCTGCAGGTGCGGAAGCCGAGTGGACCACCACGGAGCTGAGGAATGCCCTGCGCAGTATCGAGTGGGATCTAGAAGACCTGGAAGACACTATCAATATCCTTTTCAATCAAACTGATTTCTCTCAGTCACTTGCGTATTACCTGTCATCCAATTGTCTTTGAAATATTATGGCATATATTGATATATCCGCCTCCACAGTGTAATGGTTAGCACGCTCGGCTACCGTTCCGGGGGTCCCGAGTTCGTTTCCCAGGGGGAGGATCAAATAAATAGAGTTGATTTTTTCACTCTAATGTTTGTTCAATATTATCCTGGACTGATACTTGAAGCGGAGGGCTGATCACCTTCCCTTCATGTTTTAACGATTAAGATAACACTGCGTTTATATGATTCAGTAGCCTATGCACATTACTTGTCACCCAATTGTCTATGAAATTATGGAACAAACCCTTAAGGTCGCCACGAAAAATCTATTGCTTCTTGGGTGCATATATCTTGCAACCTTTTGCAGGCAATCGTATATGATACGATTATTTAGATGTGGGACTAGCCCACAAATATTTCTATATTTTAAATCTTCAACCGTATTGTCTTATTTGAATGACAGATTCGGACTCACTAAAACAGTGCCACCCCTTGCCAACATTTTTTTCATGGTTTTTTAATAGTTTTATTTCATATTAAAATCAAATAATTACTCAATATTTGAAGCACCAAATAAATAGGGAAGAACTATATTGAAAAAGGGCTCTGTACATAATTTTTCTATTACTTTTCAATTACAATCAACCACTTTAATCTTTTCTCAATATATGTACCCTACCTGTCTGCGGTAGGGTCCTCTCCCCTACATATATTGAGAAAAGATTAAAGACCCTACTTTGGTCAATCGGTTCCCGTAGGCCATCTATGTAAATATTTGCAAATCTTTTTTAATGTCAGAACGTAATAACGTCCTTTAGCCATTGCATTATATTTGTGGCGTGGAGAGGCTACTAATATTTTTGTTAAAATTGAAAAACGATTTTCGTGCATGCAGGGGTGAACTTTAATCTGAATCGGTTTGTCACACACTATGGTAATAATATTTTGAATACTTATTTCCAATCTTTATTTATGAAAACAAAATAAAACTGTATTTAACCTCTTAAGGATTCTTATATCGCTCACTCCTTTCAAGAACGTCATAAATCAAAAATCGACAATTTTCGGTTGTGCATGTTCTCGGAATGCCCAGAAAAGAGGCATATTATTAACTTAATATTTACCCGCTACAGGGCTGAAAGCGTTGTTTTTGCATTTTGAAGAAAAGGTATTGTTTAATTATTTTTTTAAATATACTAAATATTTTTCAAATGGAGAAAAAACCTTCAGGTTGTACCTAAAAAGATCTGATGCACAGTAAGAAGTTCAGTAAGTGGCTTGATATTTTGTTTTAAAACATTGTATTATATTTTTAAACTTTAAAAACGTTCTCCTGAAAAATCAAGTATTTTGATTTATGACATTCTTGAAAGGAGTGAGCGATATGTTATATGATTTTTGAAAATATGTTTTCTTTGTAGTACTTAGAACAGATTTTATGTATGTGTATGTGTGAACTGTGTTTAATATGTAGACCTTAACGTGTAGACAAGTATTGTAGAAAAAAATCCGTCTAAATTCAAGATTGACAATAAAGAATCAACCAGTAGGCGATACTTTATTGAAAATACTCGTTTGGAAGTGAAGGTAACTATGTTTGTGGATTGTTTAACATGCACTGTTTGGCAATCAGAACAAATTATTTGCTAAGAACATTTCACTCTCTTTTTACACTCATTTTTATGCTGTGTAACTACATATATCAAATTTTATTTATTGATTTGGCGTTTAATTTGTAGAACTCCATTTTAATTTATGTATTAATTTTAAATCAAACACATATTTTTTGAGTCTACTAAATTGTATTTTATTAACAAAAACGCATAAAAATTAACATTCTGACAATTGTTTCGCCTTGTTAGGGCATTATCAAACAAATAAGAAGATCAAATGGACTACGGTCCTTATGTAGCTATACAATTCTAAGTGACAGTTTTAACATGTGCAGCAATAATTTATGGGAGACAACAGTAGCTAATGGGGGATGTATAAAGTACAACTTAATAGATTGAAAAAATCTGTGTTTGATTTAAAATTGATACATAAATACGTATATTAAGTTGCATTCAAATTTAGGATATATAACCTGACCATTAGAAAGAATGTTAGAGGGGACTACTTAATATAACTTTTTAGTTGAGAATTGTGAACCTTTTTCTATGGTCACATAAAGGCGCAAACATAGAAACAGGTTGGGGTTTCTATGTAATGTGCAGGTAACCATTGTTTTACGCCCTTTGTCCGATTCCGAGAGACACTGGCATTGAAATAATCAGCTTGGAATGAACACAAAAATAATGCCCATATGACTCATGGACAAGTTTACGTTGCCACTCGAGCCGCACTTAAAAGGTCAAAGAGCTGCTGCGGCTCCAGAACCACACTTTTCTGACCCATGCACTAGACAAACATTATAGTCGTGTATTTTAACTTTTTTTATTTATATTATTATTTGTTTATAATATCCGATGGATCAACCAACGTATGTTATTCACAGGATATGAAGGATAAGATGAACATCAACAGAGGCAAGGAACGTGTCAGATTAGCCGAGGGTCCTGGCAGCGTACCCCCGCGGCACTCCACCACTAAGTACTCCAAGTTGCAGAACCAGACTGACAGCCCTAGTCGGTATGACGACAACTTCTTGGCTGATAACTCGGCGGTCCAGCAGAGGATGCTGGACTCTCAGGACGAGCAGCTCAACGTCATAAGCCACTCCATTGGATCACTCAAAACTGTGTCCCATCAAATTGGGGTGGAGTTGGATGAACAAGCAGTGTGAGTAGCATTTTGTTTATTTGTCTGCTCCCCATCTGCGTCCAATGGCGCAAAGCATCAGTTTGGTGGGCAATCTGGGGATTTCAGCACCCCGGAAGACTGCTGATGACCATTTATTGACCATACTCAGCGGAACTTGGGGGTGCTGGACTGATCTGGGAGGAAGTCGAGGAGATGGCATGTAACAGTGTGACCCGGAGAAGACTTGTGAAGGCCTAGTGATGCTCCATCTAGGGAGTGAACATGTAAAAAGAAGAAGAATAAGAGGAATAGTTCTAGCTTGTGTAACTTGGGTATTGGTAGTTTGTAAGTCTAGTTATATATTGAGGTAAGGTATCCGTGTCATAACATAAAATATATACAACCTGTTTCACTGGATTGAGTTTTCTTTCTTCTGGGTTCCATCTCCCATCAGAAGTTAGGTATCCCTGGAACCATTCAAATTATTCAGCTTGCAACAGATGTGGTGGTACCGAACCAGTCTCTCAGGTTCTACTGTTCAGGAGATTAATTTTCTTTGTGGTCTTTGGACTCCTCGGACCTTACTCATTGGAGATGTTCATATTTCTCTGTTTAAATATTTAAACCTCCGAGTTTTACTTAGTATAAAAGCGTGTTTTTATTTTATTATATTTTTGCATTTTTAATTTGAATGTTTTTTTTATTGTATTTTTGCAGCATGCTGGATGAATTCAATAGCGAGATAGAAAACACTGATTCCAAATTAGATTCTACAATGAAGAAAGTTGCAAAAGTTCTACACATGTCGAATGGTAAGAATATTTACATGTATTTCCTGAGGCTCCTGAGCGATTCTAACATTTAATTGTATTCTTGCATATCAAAATTAGAAATGTCCATTCATAATTCAGATGTATTTGTTTTATTGTCAATTTTTCCAAACTATCGCTATTTTCTAACATTTCTGTAAGTTCTATATTATGTAATAAACAAACCGACCTGAAGTTCTTTATGGTTTTTGATTCTGATATGGGACAGTTGATATGTTTCATGGAATATATATCGTTCACTCCTTTCAAGAACGTCATAAATCAAAAAACTTGATTTTTTAGGAGATCGTTTTTAAAGTTTAAAAATATAATACAATGTATTAAAAATATATATCAAGCCACTTATTGAAAATTTTACTGTGCAACAGATCTTTTAAGGTTAAACCTGAAGGTTTTTTCTCCATTTGAAAAATATTTAGTATATTTAAAAAAATAATTAAACAACACCTTTTCTTCAAAATGCAAAAACAACACTTTCTACCCTGTAGCGGGTAAATATTAAGTTAAAAATGTGCCTCTTTTGCTGGTATATAGTACATTTTCTGGGCATTCCGAAAACATGCACAACCTAAAATCGTCGATTTTTTATTTATGACGTTCTTCAAAGGAGTGAGCGATATATTTTGCATATTATATAAGTGCAGTTACCATAGATAATATTTTATTATCACTTTATGGTACTATAAAGTAGATAAACGCTAGTTGTACAAGGTAAGAGAAGTAAGCGATGAATAAATGAGGTTGACTGCTTATTGTCTTTCAGGTTGTTAATTTTTGTAACACTTTGTAGAAATACACTTTATGTGAAAAATATTGCGTGCATGCGTTCAACAAAATGCGATGTTTTACCAAATCTTCTTTCACTACCATTATGGAATTGATAATTTAACATTTTCAGTGTAAAATTCAGGGAAATTTTTTAAAGTAATAAATTTTTCCATATATCATCGGTGATATTGCAAATGAGCGAGAATGACACTAAAATACAGTGCCCTAAAAACTAAAAAAATCCTAAAAACCTTTTAAAAATAAATAATAGGACTCAAAAATAGTACATATTTGGAAAATACCTAGAAAATATCTCTAAAATGTAATAAATCTTCATATATATATTTTTTAAAACAAACAATAAAATTTCAGCTTTAAATTTAATATTTTATTAAAATCAGAGTCATTACAGTATATTACAATCTCTGTAATTTAAAACTATGTATTTTATATCATGTAGAAATAGATAAAAAATGTTTTAAAAAACATTTTTGAATTGTCAGCTTTGTTTTGTGAAAAATAAACTGAAATTTAATTCCATATGATATGTTTGAAAAAAATTATGTTTGATATTAAGATTTTTTCTATTAAGATTCATATTAAGATTCCATAATGTAAAACCTCTTAACTCCTGCCTGTTTTGTCAACCTTAGATAACAGCGACTCCCTGCACAGTAATCCTTCATTTTTATCGCTAATTGCTGTTGATATTGGTATTATTGTTTCAATTTTTTTTAAAACAAAAACCCAGTTTGTGGTAAGACTTCTCTACTCAAATATTTCCAAATGCCAAGGTTTGGCGGCAGGTATGTTTTTACATTCGCATAACGGTGGAGACTGACCAGAGAATTTCGTTGTAACGATGGAGCGATGGAGCGCTCGGTTCACTGTACTGACTGCCTGAATGCTCGCATCGTAACGTGTTACGTTACTCCGGTCAGTCTCCACATAACAGTCGCAGTTTAAGCCACGCCCACATCCGTGGTAGTTCATATTATAAAGATACTTTAGTGTGATATCTACAAATCAGTAAGAAAGCTTTTGGTAATGCATTATTTCTTATAATTTTTATACAAATTTATTGACGACACTTGACCAAAGATGTCCCTGTAAGGATATAGTTATCCTTTTGATTGAAATATCAACTAAAATCAGTTAGAAATCAAAACTTTACATCTCAGGGATAATGTTTTATTGATTTATTTTTTCAAGTTTTCTTCTTAATTTATCACATTTCTGATCTAGACGCGCAATAAAATATGTGCATAATAGCTATATGTACCATATTTATTGGTAAAACTGTAAAAGTTATAATTTTATGAGATTATTTTTAACTCGGTTGAATTTGAACACCTTTCACGCTTCAAACACGCGAGCGTTATGATTGGTCGGACTGATTTGTACCACAAAAATCAATCTGTAGTGTGTAGTACCTTTTTCTGCATTTAAAGATTATTTCTAATTTTGTTTTATAAGGTGCAAAATATTAGCGCCTCATTGTTTGACAAACCATATCACCTCCCCTCCGGGCGGGGCAACTTTCTTACTTGCGGGGATACATTCAATTAGTGTCTTTATATACATGTTTTGAAAAAAAAAACTGATATGCGGATGGGTTAAACTTCTATGTTGTTGCCAGAATTCAATATTTTTATCTGTGCGTTGTCTTCCAAATTCCAATTTCAACTTGTTAATGTAGGCACCAGAGGGTAGTCGGTAGGAATAACGCATCCCATTCTTACAATAGATGTTGTTTCTCGAAGTTGCGGTCATCAATGTTATCAATGTTTGACAAACCAGAATATGGTCCAATTGTTTGACCTGGGATCGTAACAAAGTTTATAATAAAACCTCTTGAAACAATCTCCACTGTCAGAATGCAGTGCATACAGACTTCTAAATGCGATCTGCTGTAAATGCTATCCCCATTGAAGAGCATAATAAGTTGTTTTATTTCTGTTACAGATCGAAGACAATGGATGGCTATTGGAGTTTTGTCGGCAATATTAGTTGTGATAATTATAGTTTTTTTATTCATGTGAATTATTTCACCAATAAATCGTTCTTTGTTTGACAAAACCGTGGAGATGGAAAAACTAATTTTATCACTAAACGGTTTTGTCAGGATAAATATGTAGTGGGATATTTCTGCATTTTGTGGTTTTGGTGGACTTGTTGATGTAAACACAAAATATTTCAGATCCGGGGGCTGGAAATATATCTCTTTCGAGGCGCGAGGCTCCGAGTATCAATAAACTTATGGATATTGTTAAATATCTCACTACTAAATCAAACGCTTAAAATCAGCAGTTTACTGCAAAGCTATTGTATGTATGTACACGTGTGTAAGCTTTTTGACATGATTTGTGATGTTGAAAATGGGAGGTATTGTTTTTTTGTCCTTACAGAATATTATTTGAAATTATTATCATAATTATATTCATAATTCAGCACTATTATTACCAACCATTATGTTTTTCTTTGAAATGGTGCTGTGTGTATGAATTATTCACATTTACGTATTTATGTATTTTCATTATTTACATGTATTTCAAGTATCAATTTTTTTCCAATATACCTGTGATTAATCTGTTAAATTATTTTTTTCAATTTCTATTAGATATTGTTGGTGAATAACCAAAAATTATCTAATATTGTTGATATAAATGTCATAAATATTAATGATAAAACTGATGGCTAGTTTCGGTAGTTTTTCATAGGTATTGCCAAAATGAGTAAAGATGCTATTAAATTGTGAAGACAGTTTTTCAAAAACTTCAAGAAATTATGCAAAGAACATAGATATCATAAGTTTTATTTTGAAATGAATTTGATATTCCTTAAATTATATGCGCAAACTAAATTCTTAATTGATTTTGCTTGGATAATAAAATTTGTCCATACACCAATAGGTTAATGATATGCCATATGTTTTTTTTAAAATGATACATTCGTAAATATTTTCAAGACATACAATACATTTGCTGTAAACCATTACAAGCAATATTTTAAGTGTACACAAATACTGTATTTTACCCCACTAAAGGGTTGTTTGAAAACAATTGGTATCTCAACAAAGTTATTGAGTATAGGGAATAGTCTATATTTACAAGGCTTACACCTAATTGCGTTACATAAAAATTTCAATAACAGATAGCTGCACTGTATCTTGCGATGTAAAAAATGATCATTAAAGCAGAAAATATCATATACCCTATATAAATTAGGACTTGTATTTACACACATTTATAACGCATATTCAATCTCTGTTGAGATATCAATATAACATTTTAAATTCTTTTTTAAATTGATTTTATACTAAAGTTGATTTTGATCAAACAAATGAATTATTTCATAAAAATTAAATTGTATCATGTACATAATAGATTTGATTTGAATCATTGTGAGCAATCGCATAGAGTTTATGTTGTAAAGTTTTGAAATGTAGTTACCTGATTTTCATCACTGTTTTCGTGTTATTGTCTTTAGACACATAATAATAGCGTAAAGTAGTGACAATAATCGGTCTTTAAATACTGAAATTCTAAAATGTTTGAAAAATCATGTGTAGCTGTAAAAATGTTCATAATGAATTTTTGTGGATATTTTTAATGTATGTAATAGTCGAAATTAGCATTTCTATCCTAACCCTGAATATCACATTTTAACACCCTGAACAGAAAATGGGCGTTCAGTTGAGGAGAGCTTTGCGCAATAGACAAAGTCGCAAACGGCAATTGCTTCTATTGACTTTGTATATGATCAATTGGTTGCATCAATGAGCATCATTTGCCTCCTTCACCGCATTTGTTCCCAATTGGTCGAGTGACTGTGCTGTACTTTGTTTCAAATGTGGAATACTCACAGTTTTAGATGTGAAAAATTGTTTTGTATTACGTTTCATGAAATGTCAATGGATTGTTTTGTAGCACTGATTGATATGTTGCCAATTGTCAAACAAAACTCCTTTATTATTATACTTACTACTAATATTCATAGCATGTAATATCTTCTTGGTTTTTTCCTAAATCCTAAATAAACATATTTTTTATATCATTGTAATGAATAAAAAAACTACTAATATGCATACATTTTCTTCTAGTGTCTTTTGCTTTCTAATAGTGACAATTTGTATATAATATAATATCTTATTCATATTTAAAGATTGTATAATAGTGTTTACTACTGTAAATGCTATTTGATAAAACGTTTTTTTTAATGCTTATCCAAAATCAATAATAAATGAAAAGGGTCATGTACATGACCACACAATTTTTTCTATCTATGTGAGCATACATATTATGTTTACTATCGCAAAATAATTTCAATGATATAATTCCTTAAGAAGGAAAAAACTATACAGGACAAAGAATAAGCCAACAAAGGACTTTCAAGATTAATATAGAATTCCACATCATCGGTGGGTGCAATGCAACAGAAGTATCAAAGATGGACTGAACATTTTTTAAAAATGAAAATATTGAATTATTCCTTATTTTCTCATTCATTAGGATGTTTAAGACTGGACATGATTATAATATGATGGGACTATAGTTATTGGCAAACAAAAAAATTTAGCTGAAGAAGCTCTCTGGAAGCTGGCAGCTGAATTTTTAATAATAAATAAACTTAATTTTTTTTTAATGCTTTGCCAAAAACACATAAAAATTTGACCCTAAGTTGATTCAAATCAAGCGTGGCCAATTACATAGTTGACGATAAGGAAAATTTTGAATTTCCCAGATTTTAAAATTAAAATAAAAACTAAAATAGATACATTGAATATGAAAAAGAAATTTCACATTGTATATAATTACCCGTATTCAAGAAATATGTTGAAAATTTTATTACTGATAGTAAATGAGCCAATCTTCACAGCCTATATCTGACATTTGTATTTCTAAAACTTTAATTTTCTCTATTGTAATTCAGAGATACCCTTGTACAAAAAAAAGCAAAGCAAATACATATATTCTTTCAAGATGGCGTTTCGTTTTATGTAGAAACATTAATAACAAATAATAATAACATTGTCTATTTATTACTACATATTTATCCACCAGTTGTCATAATATTAGGTGGAAAAATGATACAATATTTTTTTTAAATACATAAACATGGCAAGACGTTTGGCATTTGAGCTTTCTTTATTTTTTCTATTTGGTAAAGTTAATTGTAAAACATACAATATTTCAAAAATATGTATTGTATGAAAGTTCGAAGACTTGTTCTAATTATCTAGCCAGTTAATTATTTGTCGTCAAAGCTGTCTTTCTAATGGATTTGGCTATGCTTGATTCAGACTAACTCAATCATAGAAATTCCACTCAACTGTACTCCATGACGAGTGAATCAAGGAGGAATCGATTTGAGATATTCTATTAAAAAAATATATTACGAGGTATGACACAAACGGCATGTCTTCCAATATATTATTTGGATCATTACCAAACGCTTTTTGTCTTATATGGCAATACAAAGGTGCTTATTCTGTACGCGTAAGGTTTTAAAAGACATTCAAAGTAAAGTTTATACAATTTAAAGTTTGTAAAATATAAAATTGGACAGCATTTAACACTGTGCTCGTTTGCACATTTAATCGGGATCTCTCGTTTGGTGCTGGTAGGAGTAGTTCAACTCTTTTGAGTTTTCGGGAGATTATAAATTGTCAACTAATCTCATTGTCATTTCTCATGAGTTCTCAATCCTGTCCCTCTATATTCACGAAACTTTGAGAAGGGACACCAACGTGACGTCACCAGACGGCATAGTGTTAAAAGTAATGTTTATTAAACATGCATGCAATAAATTAAATATACAATCTAATGAAATTTATGAAAATCACTTAGGCTAAATAATCGCCTTTTTATAAACTTGATGAATTTACGGAAAGCGTGGTTTATGAAAATATTTTTTGAGTTTTGCATTAGTAAATATTTAATTTATTTTATCACTAGTTGGGAATATTAAGTGAACAATCAAAAATAATGAAAACCTCAAAAGGTCCAAAATTTATGTAAGGGCATCAATCTATGGCAGGCAGTTATTGTTTTTATAAATGAAGAAATATCCCTTGATGTTGCATGTATACTTGGAGAATACAATACTCGTATTAACATATACCATAAACTTCATTTTGTTTTAAGACTTCCCAGCTTGTTGAGTTACAATATTAAAAAAAAAAATACATAATATTGTAATAGATGGGTTGAAAACCATTTTTGTCTTAAATTTATCACTTCGATTGAATCTCTGCAGTTTATAGGATAATGAACATCCAAATATTACCGCATACTTGTTTTATTTGAGACTTGAAGCTATTCATTTTATATTTATTCTATTCAAAAGAAAAAAAAGGTGCACACAGGCTCATCATGTGGGAATCAATTCCAATCCCCATTATGATTGAAAATAGCCAGAAGTAACTTTTGCGCAGAAAGTAATGCTTCCTTTTGGTCAGAAAAATCTAGAAATTTTATGTTTGGAAAACTCCAAACACAAGTTTTTTTTTACCATTGTTAGAAAAATTATTATATTAAAATATTGAATCTTGATCAATGTATTTATAATTGTTTTTTTGTGAGTTTGGAGCTTTGCTGAAAAGCCATTATGGCTCGATTTGGAATCTAGTATCTTCATGTTTTTACATGGAAGGATTATTTCTGTTACATTCCTCTTTCGTGAGACAATACCCTTTTGTGCCCTTAAACAATGCAGTCTTAAATAATCATACTCTGTAATTTTGTTTTTATTTACATATTTAGTTTACGTTTTAAAGTTAATATTGTGTAGTTTATTTGAAATATTATATTTAAATGAGAGATAAGGAAGTTAATAAATAATGGAAGTCTGACATGGGTAGAATGGTGAATTTATATAAAGCGATCACTTGAATCACCTGCTGACAAGTCACAAGCTCTATAAATGGCCAAACTTCCATGATTCCATCTTAATGCTTCTTTGTCGCTGTTAAGATATCAATACCAATTTGTTAATTAATCAGTTGTCATTGATGTAAAATACTGTAATATATTGGAGCTCCACTATTCATTTTTCTATCACAACTTACTTTACCATCAATTCAACAATATTAATTGATATTCTAGCGTTTAGACAAATATATGAATGATTCACTGCGCCTGATGAGACAGTGGCATCTTCACATAGCAGCAATCCTAACTTGTTCATTGACAATTCGCTCACTCCTTTCAAGAACGTCATAAATCAAAAATCGTCAATTTTCAGTTTTGCATGTTTTCGAAATGTCCAGAAAATGTACGAAATCCCAGCAAAAGAGGCATATTTTTAACTTAATATTTACCCGCTACCAGGCAGAAAGTGTTGTTTTTGCATTTTGAAGAAAAGGTATTGCTTCATTATTTTTTTAAATATACTAAATATTTTCAAATGGAGAAAAAACCTCCAGGTTTTATCTAAAAAGATCTGTTGCACAGTAAAAAGTTCAGTAAATGGCTTGATATTTATTTTGAATACATTGTATTATATTTTCAAACTTTTAAAACGTTCTCCTGAAAATTCAAGTTTTTTGATTTATGACGTTCTTGAAAGGAGTGAGCGAATTGCTAGCCACTTTGTAGACAACGAATGGGGATTCATAAAAAAATGCAATTGTAAAAGATTTATGTGAAGATTCCGATTATCTTTCAAATATCAAATCAAAATAAAACTCATTCATTCCTTAGCTTTCAATCAGACAAGATCACAGATTTTATTTATTTGTGAATGTTTAAATAAACGATCAAATACATGTAATATGCAATTTTTTTGCTTTGTGAAAAAACATTCATCATGTTTTTCTAAATAATTCCCATATTTGTAAAAGAAATACAAAATATTTATTATTTCTAAGATGAAAATGTAAGTAAAGAAGGGATTTTTGACACTACTGATTGTTATGTGAAAATGATCTGATATTATGCACACATTGAAAAGGGTATCCCATTTCTATACCATTTAAATATTGTCTACATTATAGCGAAAATGATTTTGTCTAATTGCTTCTGCTAGTTGAGATTTGGTACGATTTTCTTTTTCATTAATCTCTTTTTCTCTGACATTGTAATATATTTTTTTATTAATTTAATGTTATATAATTTTGACTTTTACCCTTATCAAAGTCCAGAATATATTTTACCATATGTCTAGCCAAATAAAAAAAAATCTAATTATAAGATGTCAATTGTGATGTTCCAAAACGTGTAGAGTGATAATAAATTGCACAAACGGGTTTTTTTACAATTCATTTTTTAATCTTTAAAATTTGCTGCACTAAATTTGAAAACTGGACATTCGTATATTCATCATACATAATAAATTACATTGATATGGTTTATTAACTGGTTCAGTTGTAAATCAGTATTGACTTAATCAATCTGTTTACTATAACTAAAATAATTTTATATGACTACTAACAAAAAGTACAAAAAAAAATACATTAACAATTTTTTCCAAAAATTACTTAATTTTTTTTTATGAAATAATAAATTAAATTATACTGACAGCAATAACAAGTAATGTTCTTAAAACACCTAAGAAAATGTACAGAAGTAATACAAAAACAGTTTTCAGAAAAGCCTTCTTTTTCTTTAGGTAGGACTGTGTCCTGTTATTCTCGGAGTCTGCTCCTCGGAGGTGGAAGACCAGCTGTCTTTCCATCGTTTAGGTGGTCTTCCTGGGGGTCTGTTACCTCTTATGCTGCTGTCTGTCGCTATCCTCTTCTTAAAATAAAATAATAGCTTTATAATATCAGCGACATTTGAAATATGTGCTGGTGTATTTGAGATTTACTTATTGATTATTATTTGATCTTTCTTTTTTAATTTATTGTTATATGAGATTTACTCTACTTATTTTATTTATTTTCTTCTCCGTCTTAATCCTCATTGCTGAGGGTTGTGACCCTTGCAGAAGCAATGACTCTTCTCCAGTTATCCCTTGACTGCGCTGCACGTAGCGCTCCAACCACTGAGGTGCCTGCTGCTGCCTTTATTTATTTTAGAAGTTCAATAATACGCTTTTCATTACAACCACATTCTTCCATGATGGTCCAGAGCAGAGGCATGAAAGCTTCATCAATTTTCTTAAAACAACCTAAGTATGAATAGTGAAATTCCACTTTATTGTAATATTACCAATTGATTTGACAATCTGCTAAGGCAGTGAAAATTGACAAATAATTGCCGAGTATATAAAGATGTTGCAAAATAATAACTTGTGAATAAATTAAATATTAAAATTTTAATTGTTAGTTGATTATTTGGCAAACAAATAAGCAATATTGATGTTTTTGTATGTATGTACCATATATAATTTAAAAATTAAATAAATATGACAAATCATGTTTTTTTATTATTATTTTATTTATAGTATTCTTCTTATTCTCCGTCTTATTCCTCATTACTGAGGGTTGTGACCCTTGTGGAAGCAATGACTCTTCTCCAGTTATTCCTTGGTGGCGCTGCGGTAGTGCTCCAACCACCGAGGTGCCTGCTGCTGCCTTAACTTGATCGGTCCATCGTGTGGGGATCTTCCTCTCCCTCTCTTTCCCTCCAGGCTACCGATCACAACCAGTTGTTCCAGGCTATACTCATTGCCACGCGCAACGAATCCAAAGAACTCCAGAATCCGTCGTGAACGGACATTGGCCAGAGTCGAGTTATCCCAGTGTAGTTCCTGGCTAATGGACTCGTTGGTGCGTCTAGCTGTCCATTGAATTCGGAGCATGTGCATGCTCAATAATAATCTCCTATACCGTATTTTGAAAGCATCAATTTTTCTCCTTTCTACTGCTTTTATGGTCCATGTTTCAGCAGCGTAGAGAAAAATGGAGTTGTATTACATCACCTCAATAAATATTCCGACTGTAGAAAAGTGGAAAGTGTGTTTGGATAGAACAACATCAATGCATTCAGGGTTGGGTTTTTGGGTTGGAATTATGAATTATGGGTAGAACCTATCGTGTGGATAAGCTTATCTTCTTTTGAGAAATAAAAAGACTTTGTTTTTTGATCCACTCACATTTTTATTAACAACCAACTAGTTTCGGCAACAACCTGTGTTGCCCTTTTCTTTTTATTTCTCAAAATAATATATCAATATGATCCACAAAGTGTATATATATCAATAATCAAAACAAGGTAATCTTCACTTGTATTTATAAAAAAAGTAATACTTACTTAATTTCTCACTGGTAACATTAACACATTGTTGTCAGGCAGTTTTTTCATCAACCCCGACCCTTATTATACTCAGACAGTCTGCCGCCCAACCCTCAATACACTTATCAAACATAACCAACCGCAAACCCAATTCCCATTGGTATAATGCAATTTGGCATCTCCCGCGCTGTGCCAAAAGTAAGCAAATACAACGCTTATAAGCGTCTTCTGCTCTCCACCAACAGTATGTAAAAGACACTTTTAAGTGTTTCCCACAAACAATGTGTTGACATTCTATATATATTGTACTAGAACCTTACAATGGCCCAGAGCAGTCGTAAACTCAGTTTTCCAACAGTCACAGCTGTCATCAAGAAAGGGTGATTCAGTTGGCTAGACCATGTACTTCGGATGCCTCTCAAAGCCTTAATCAAGTTTACCTTTTTTACGAAACATCAGGTTTCCGCCACCCAGAACGTCCACTGCTGGCAATTTGTAGGCATTCTAGTCTGAACTTCAGGAAACGGACCTGACTTGGAAGGATGCAAGGTTTGTAGATTGCATATGCTCCACATAGGCAGTGAATGCGGATAAATATATATTGTATACCTGTGACAGGCTAAAAATAAAGTAATTAGAAAAACTTTTTTTACCTAGATGGCAGCGCCATCTGTTGATCTTTACAGGAAAACACTTAATACTAGGCGAAGAGCGTGCTTCTATACAGCTGATAAAATATTGCATACCCACAAACATTGTGTAATTGAAAATATCAATAATTTTTGCTTTTTCTTTTTTTTCACAGCAATGTGTGAGTCACAGCAATGCGTGGCTGGGTATAGTTTGTACATTTTAAATATCTTTACAAACGATTTAGTTTTTTTCTTTTTACAATTTATTTGATCTTTAAATTAAATATTATAGCTGGATTTGGAACTAACCCCTTCATTTTAAAAGTTTTTAGTTTGCGATAAAGCTCCGTTTAGCCTACGTTCCTTTACGTTATGGTAATAAGGCAGGGTTGCCACATTAGGACTGAAATATTCAACGGAGATTTTGCTCAACATTTTTTTTTCGTTTTGTTTATATTTCATCATACACATAATTATGTGCCCTCACTTAGTCTTCCCATGCCGAGGGCACATTTTACAATACTTATTTATAAAATGATATGAAAGAAAATTATTAATGACATGCACTCAAATACTTCATGGCCGAATGATGCGATATATTTCAGATCTACGCGCTTCCATTATTCACAAATAAAAAGCTCTTTAATATTATGTTTTTATTTTTAGTAAATTTATGGATAGTAGAAGCAGTCTGTACAACATTGCATAATAATCAAAGTTTTTTGACCAAAAGAGGTAAGTGTTAAGGTGGAGACTGACCGGAGCATTTCGTCGTAACATAACGTCGTAACATCGCTCGCGGCGAGCATCACCGAGCATCCGAAACTATGGATGGAGCGCTCGGCTCGCTGTACTGACCATATGAATGCTCGCATCGTAACGTGTTACGTTTTTTCACAGCAATTTTGACTGAATACCGGGACATTTTCTTGGTTGGTAACTGGAAACCGGTAAAATGTAATAACGGTAAATGTCCCGACGTTTCGGAATGGGTGGCAACCCTGTAGTAAAGCAGGGCTCGGAATCATCCGGAACAAACTGAAACGCGTTACTGCGCACTAGTAAGTACGATCTGTGGCGCACAAGTTCGTAAGATTTGCGTCCATATATTGAAATGAATGAAAATCGAAACGGATCATAGCAGAGGCTTCCGGTTTGTCATGTATAGGTCCGATTAGTTAGATTTGCCGTTGTAATCTCTGAAATAGTAATGGCGTGTTCACATACCCTTTTCGTATTCTTGCGCGCAAAAGAGTTACTTGCGGCGAGACGCCGGCGCTCGACGCCGACATATTATGCATGACGCAATAATCCTGGATATTGAATGAAGATTCCTACACGTTTATACAAATCGATTCGCGTTCTGAATGCTATCACGTTTTTGACCTGGTAACGCCTATACGATCATGCACACACTGCAACGTATACTGCAGACGAGTTACGAAATTGAAAGTAAACAGTAATAAGTGACATTATTCAAAAAATAATGTGAAAAATACTCCTGAAGTTGGAGATAATCCAGATTTGTGAACAAGTATTTGGACACACTCAAAATGTTGTAAAGTAATAAGTCAGTTTTAATAAGATAAAGTTTTAAGGCCCAATAAACAATAAATTGCAACTTAATTTTTTTAAACCCAGGTAACATTTGACGTAATTGAATTTTCTGTTTGATACCGTTTTAGTACTGAAAAAATAAGTTTTTATTCGAAATAAATATATGGTTTTGAAAGGAAAAGAGTAATTAAATGGTAAGGAGTTATGGAGAATATAAAATTTGTATTCTAAAAAAAGTCTAATACATGCGGAAGCACGACCGTCTTCTAGAGCGGTCGTTCGCGTGTTGAATTTGAAGTCTGCGAGTTCCCCTTTAATGTAAGGGTGAAGACTGACCGGAGCATTTCGTCGTAACGTAACATGTTACGATGCGAGCATTCAGGCAGTCAGTACAGCGAGTCGAGCGCTCCATCCATAGTTTCTGATGCTCGGTGATGCTCGCCGAGAGCGATGTTACGACGTTATGTTACGACGAAATGCTCCGCTCAGTCTCCACCTTAAAAATGTATCACGATATCAAAGTGAAGACATCAATTTTACTAGTTCAAATCAATATTTTTAAGCATAGCGCCATCGGGAGCTTATTCTATGATTTTTCTATTCTTTGCAACAAGGCGCTATAATTTCTAAAGTTGGAAGCATATTAACACAAATAAGGAAGAATATGTCAAATTTTGCCATTGATCCTAGGTTCTGTACGTGAGTACCTGGGGAATTCTCGTCCTAAATTGCCAAAACGAATCTCCCATTTTTAACTAAATACGATATATCTGAATAGATTTTTATGTTACTTTTGTCGTAATGCTGTTTATTTTGAAATTGTGGTAAATGGTATTAAAACTGATAACATACGCACTGATAAACAAACACAGTTACACATATAATAATACTTACATATTTACTTAAATTATCTACTTATCGCTGGGTTTACGACTTATTTTTCAAACTTTAACTGTAACAGTCAATAGTTTCATGTACAGTATTACATCGCCTAATAAATAACGTTTGAACGTCGAAGGGGGATAAATAGTCTTTTAAGTATCGACCTTTTCCGGAAAATATATCGTAGACATTAAAAAAATTATCTTTACCTATCGTAAGTTAGGTAAAAATCGTTTTGTTTTGGTTAATCTACCAAAAAATAATCACGACTGGGGAAACACGTATACTTTTAAGGTATCATTGAAGTTAGAAAGGGATCATTTGAATATGATGGATACACGAGAGTAATGGGTTACAATGTGATGTAGAGCAGAAAACATAAGAGGGTCTAGGCGAGAAAACAAATATGTAATGACTAAAAAAGAGTTAACGCAGCATGTGCGACACTAAAAATAGGAAAATACTTGGATTCAGTTGAAACACTTAACTATGTACATGTTTTAGTTCGACACTCGCTGGAGTAATTGAACATGTCCAAACTGCTTCCCTAAAGTGACAATGAACAATTAGGATCACATGCAAACTTCAGTGTCTATTCGTAGGATTTATTTTTAAAGCTTTTTGAAGAAATAAGAAGTTTGCAGCACTGTTAGGTGGATCAGGAATTACGCTTTTATTTTGAAACGGTCATGTTTGAACTAGTTTGCGTCCGATCCATTTCAAACTGTATAAAAGAATTAAGCCAGAAGTTCAGATCTTCCTGGTCCAAAGTTCAGTTTTATTGAAACCGGATTGGGGAATTTATTTAAACTGCATAAGATGTGTATTTGGGTATCACATAAGCTATCCGCTGTAACAAAGAAGCCCGCGTGACCATATGCAGTTCTTTATTATCACGACAAACGACTTTTGGCACAACTTGTGACAGAAGACGAAAGTGGATAATTCATGATAACGCAAGGCGAAAACAATGGTTTTCGCAAAATCAAACACCTATTCCGACAACAAAGCCAAAATTAACACTAAAAACAGGCTAATTTGTGAGTATGGTGGGATATTCGAGATATCATTAATTTCATGTTATTAAAACTGGGTAAAAGTGCCATGTTTGAGCTAGACAAAATCTGGAAAGACGGGGTGTGAGTAACAACACCAAGATTGTCAGGAGTTTGGTCCACTCCATTTTTCTCCATGCTGCTGAAACATGGACCATAAAAGAAGCAGAAAGGACCTGCGAGAATCTGCAAGCACTCTCTAGGCTTAGAGAGGCATTGGATTCGACAAAAACTTCCCTTTCACGTGTGTGTCCATAAATATAATTATTTTAGAAAAATTGCACAATGTAAATAATCAAATATGAGCTTATCTCAAGCTCTTAAAAATATTTTAAGAGAGAAAAACGTAACAAAAGTTGAATAAAAGCTCTAATTTTTCCGTTTTTAGTTATGATTTTTTATTGTTAAAGATTTTATGTTGTGTGCGCCCTAGTAAATGTGAATTGTTCATAAATAATGTCAAATATAATCTAACTTAACGTTGTGTTTTCATAAAGGTGGAGACTGACCGGAGCATTTCGTCGTAACGTAACACGTTACGATGCGAGCATTCAGACGGTCAGTACACCGAGCCGAGCGCTCCATCCATAGTTTTGGATGCTCGCTGATGCTCGCCGCGAGCGATGTTACGATGAAATGCTCCGGTCAGTCTCCACCTTAACATCATTCTAAGTACGTGCTAAGTTTAAAAAAATCGTTTAATAATTATGAAAATGGTAGTTTTCAAATATTGTTTACGCAGTGAAAAGCTTTGCCTTATTGCCTAGACGAGAGTTGGAATTGGAATCGTACGAGTATTTATGACGGTCAAATACCTATATTATGTAAACCACTACAATCGAATACATAATACATTCTACCTCAACTAAAAATATGGTTTCCAGTCGCAGAAATGTAAATATGTATTCAGTGCCACCTTTGTAAATCTTTCATCTATTCAGAAAAATGTATAGGCAAGGAACAAGTTTTGAATACGAAACAACGTGATCGGTTCCTTTAGAGTCGTGACTAATGGGTAACGGTTTCCCAATTAGTAAAGTATTTTTTCTCGGTTTATATTTCTTTCCAGCTTATTTTTTTTTACGAAAAATTTTTAAAAAATTAATTTCAATATTACGTAATTTAACGTAATATTGGGAGCTAGAAATACGCAATAAGCAACAAAATTTGAGCACCGATTGGCTTCGTGTAATCGAATCCAAAAAATGAACGTATTTTAAAGAAGTCGGTGTTTAATTCGACCGCCCATGTCTAGTTCGCTGGTTCATGATTTCGCCAATGGGGAGAAGTGGCAAACAAAACGGATTACAGCGGCGAACGAACAGTTTCCCTTGTTACCTCGTGGTCTTCGTAGAATTCGGCTCCCATGAGTAGAATGTATGGATTTTCTTTTTTGGCTGTTGTTCATTGCAGAACGAGCGGTAAGTCCCACACAGACGGCACAGCTCATTCCGAGTCGAGTCGCCGGAGCAGCAGTACGTGTCCGTGGCCGCAGCTTGCCGCTCTACCACGTGTGAATAGCTGGCATACCTCTCGCAGAGTGCTTCTCTTCAGTGAGGAGTTCAAACTGGATCCGTAATTTCGACAGGTAAGCTACCCTTCAGTCACTCCCCTTCCGATTTCAGTTGAGTGATGCAATATCGGCGTTTAGCGGGGAATGCTTACAAATACACTTAAATATTTTCTATTATTGGATTACTCTTCTATAATATATAAACAAATCATATTACATACCGAGTATTATTTTTAGATACAGTGTCTTATCTCTATTGATTTGAATGGATCAAATATTTTATGTAATAAAATCTTCGCACGTGAATACTGCCAAGTATTCGTAGGTAAAGACCACGTGTGCAAATTACTGTGTGAATATTTGAACCAAATAATTTAGCAAAATCTTCAAATATGATGTATAATTACAAATTGTTTTGTAAATAAAACAGCAATAACTATAAAATCCAACTGAAACGTATTCTCAGTAAATTTCATCTTGTGAATATCCAACCGTCATCACTGTCAAATAAATTTAAAATAATGTTAAATTTTTACTAGTGAATATTATGAGTTTGTAAAATGGTATTCTTGATACAATAAAATGGCATCACAATTAAAATATCGAAGGGGAATCACCCATAATTTCTTTTAAAAAAGTATTTGCTTTGGTAACTACCAAAAAATACGAACATACTCGTACAATGAATTTACGTAAATGCATACTTTTGAATGAAATTATAACAAAAAAACATTAATCAAGACGTGTGCATTCAAACAAATGTGGTAATTAGTAGTTATTAATAAAATGCATACTTATATGTATATTTCCAAATTTTCAATTTTTTTTTTTAAAACATAAATAACGCGATTCCGTAAATTTTCACCGATGTATTTTCATTAAAAAAAATTTATAAGTTGGTAACAAACATATCGCTCACTCCTTTCAAGAACGTCATAAATCAAAATTCGTCAATTTTCAGTTGTGCATGTTTTCGGAATGCCCAGAAAATGTACTATATCCCAGAAAAAGCGGCATATTTTTAACTTAATATTTACCCGCTACAGGGCAGAAAATGTTGTTTTTGCATTTTGAAGAAAGGTATTGTTTAATTATTTTTTCTAAATATAATAAATATTTTTCAAATGGAGAAAAAACCTTCAGGTTTCATCTCAAAAGATCTGTTGCACAGTAAAAAGTTTAATAAGTAGCTTGATATTCATTTTTAATACATTGTATTATATTTTTAAACTTGGAAAACGTTCTCCTGAAAAATCAAGTTTTTTGATTTATGACGTTCTTGAAAGGATATAGCGATATGTAAATTTTTATTTTATTTTATAGATGTAGTTGATATGAAGTAAATAATAAAGAGTAGATCTTCCTTGGATATGTCGACATTAAAAAATAATAATGAATAATTTTTACGGTAAACTTATTCCACTACACACTACAGGAATAATACCTGTCGGTAACGACCCTTGTCTAGACATCCCTCGTTCAAAACATCCCCTTTCACTTTAATATTCATATATACTTACTTATTAAGGGTACTATCGCACTTCAGAGGGGAAATACTATAGTACTATTTTTTTATTTGCATAATTAATTACTTCTTTGTCCATTTTCTTCATACACTACGTTGGAGATGATGATGCCGGTGCTGTAGCATAATACTTTCTCCATAAATTAAACGATCACATTGTTACCTCCATAATTCTTTTTATTAATAAATTTTTATTTTATTTTTATTTTACAAACGCTGCGAGCTTTAAATCCGGAACTAATTATTCTATGATAATAAAATACATGTCTTGTTTAGTAGATAAATGTATAAGGATTGATTTGCCCCAGCTTCTTTAGTTTTTAGTAAAGTAAGCGCAAAGCTCATATTATCAAAAATTAATTTTTGATAATTTATATAGTGCCATTTTCGTAAAATGCTACCTCAAGGGCGCTTTAGGTAAGGTATATTGCAGAACCTATGAGACTTGTCAAAATAAAATAAATACTATTTTGTAGATAAATGAATAATCATCTTAGATAATTTTCTTTTTACTTTAACCGGTTTTGTGGAATAAAACAAACAAACAAAAGCACAGGAACAGATTTACCATAGAAGGGGAGGTGGGGGAGAGTGGACACCCTAGATGTGGAAACCTTAAAGGGTCACATCTAGGGTTCTTATGCCAAAAAACACTGTATAAGTATTTTTTAAGTTTATATAATTTTGAATTTGTCCAAATACTTGTTCTCAAAATCTGGATTATCTCCAATTACAGGAGTTATTTTTATATTATTTTTTGACATCTCATCAAAGATGAAGAAGATATGGAGGTCTGGGCATTTACGGAGTTGACGTCCGTCATAGGCTGGTTTAAGTAATCACTTTACACACGTGTAACATTTACCAATTCTACCCATTATTGACAACCGCACTACTCAAATTCTTGGAAGTTCTATATATGAACCAATTTTTGAAACATTATTCTTGAATCACTAGAACTTCACTAGAGACATCTCGGCTGTCCAAATTTAAAACACAGTCAGGGACATTTTTTTGTAGTAGGTTTTTTTTTGCATTTTTGGACTAAGTAGACTCTACTTAGTCCAAAAATGCAAAAAAAACGTACTACAAAAAAATGTCCCTTATTGTGTTTTAAATTTGGACAGCCGATCTATTGGTGAGATGAAATTTTTGAGGTTGGTCTCTAATTCGCCCGGACTGTTAAACTTTTGCTAAGGTTGCGTCATACTTTTATCGTTTGACGCTTGCGTACGAGTAAAAATAGGCAGTCACTTATTATTTATTGCCTTTCTCGGAACGAGAGAGCCTTCGAGTTTTAGGAATAATAACAATACAGTATTTTTTGTATTGGATATTTTTTGCATGACCGCCTAACCCAGAAGTCGGCAAACTTATTACCCAAAGAGCCAAATATGCACATTACATCTTAAAAATATTATTTGGAACCAAATATGTTTGCAATTCAAGTACACCTTTATTATAATTTTAAAGCTTTGTTAAATTACGGGTAGGTACACCCAATAAAACTTGATTTCACACATAAGGATTTTATTAACTGTAAAAAAATCATATTATTTTTTGACATCTCATCAAAGATGAAGAAGAATATGGAAGTCTGGGCATTTAGGGGGCTGACGACCGTCATAGGCTGGTTTAAGTGATCACTTTACACACGTGTAACATTCATCAATTCTACCCATTATACACTACTTCTTGGAAGTTAAAATTCTTGGACGCTCTATGTATATGAACCAATTTTGAAACATTATTCTTGAATCACTAGAACTTCACTAGAAACATCTATTGGTGAGATGAAAAGAAGTTTTTTTATTGAGCATAAACTCTTTAATTAGAATGTGAGGTCTGAATCATGGATTATAATCACACACATAAATAATATGAAAATAACTCCTGTAATTGGAGATAATCGAGATTTTGTGAACAAGTATTGTAAGTAGTTTAAGTGATCACTTAACACACGGGTAACATTCACCAATTCTACCCATTATTGACAACCACACTACTCAAATTCTTGGAAGTTCTATATATATGAACCAATTTAGACACCTTTCACTCAATATGTTGTATGTAAAAAAATCTTTGAAAGTAAGATATCCATATGAATACTACTTATTGTGAATAATGCCTTTGCATCTCCTTTGAATTTTTTTTCAAGTCAGGTTTGTATTTCGTTATGTTTGTATGTAGTTATTATATATTAAGTAGCACGTTTCTAGGTTCTCGATATGAAGACGATTTCTCAAAGGGTCACACTTGATAGAGTCGAAAAACCTTCCCGCAAATATTTGTACCGGAGCCGCACTTAAAAGGTCAAAGATCCGCATGTGGCTCCGGAGCCATAATTTGCCGACCCATGGCCTAACCTAACGTGACGCGACGGTTAACGGTTGGCTTGTTTAAATCCAGTCGGTATTATGTGTTCACAAACGTTCATACGGCAGTAAAGTCCCTCAATGGGATGTCTTTTCAATTTTTTTTTACCCATAACTGTTTCATCGCTAAATATGGTCAAATTTGTCAACCAAATCATTGGGTAATATCGACGTGCCCTACGTAAAGTGATCTAACTACATTTTTATCAATTTTGAGATATTTGGTGTATGTTATCAACTGACCGTTATCTACAAATATAAACAAACAAAAAATATATAAAATAAATTACGCCTAGTTTTCAGGCGTGTAAGACGCCATCTACATCGAATTTTTGAAATGAACTGAACTCCTAAAACGCTAACTACTTAATTTTGACAAGGCATAAAATTTTAAAAACGATTTAATACATAATTTTATCGTGTATTTGAATATATAATACTAGTTTAGAATTTCAGATAAAACCGTTAATTAATAATAAAAAAATACATTGAAAAAATCATCTAAGCTCTCTCCTGTAAAGTAACAAATTTGCAGATAGGGTACTTTACGTAGGGGCCGTCAGTATATTGTGGATGCTTCGAAGTTAAAGTACATAATAGCAGCTATACCAGTATAAGTCAAAGTTTGTCCTAAAACTAAAATAATTGATTGATCATTTATTATGCGTCTCAAAAGTTACATTTGGATCTATAGTTAAAATAAAAACCATTAAAAAGTCAGTATGATCAAGGTCAATTTTTGCATGTTTTCGTCTTAACTTGCCTAAAAATGATTGCGAAATTTATACACTACTAATGTGTACGAGTTGGTTGAAGGTTAACGTAAATTTGGAATAATATCGGTCTTTTAGGGGTCGTTATCAAATAGGGCTAATCATTTGCGCCCAGTAAGCAATATTTACGGATACGTGGAGTGGAGTGAAAATGAGCCTTGAATCCGAGGGTAGATCGAATGGGGCCACCAACTGTCTGAGGCATATTACCGAACTATCGCTAGAATGACGAAAATATCTACAAGCTATTAATAAACAAAAAACTACCCGTTTTATTTGAAGTCTGTCTTCACCAAAATGGTACACTGGGCACCTCGTTGGATCAACCCCACGTACCGTGTTCTGCTTGTCCTACTTTCCTTTCCATATAGTAGCGATATGCTTCATCCTGAGTTCCTTTACTGACATCATCTGTATCCCATCTAAAACACTTTTATTCACCTTGGCTTCATGATTTGCCGATCCGATGTGGTACTCTATGCACCGTCTGAGTGCGGACCGAGGTTTAAGATAAAAACATGTTTATCATTACTCTTCTTATTTTTATTATTTTTTCTATGCAACGCGGTAGAACGGCTTTCCATTAGTTAGACTTTTTTTTATAATTTTCAAAATTAATTAGACGAAATAATGGTTGTGCTTACGTAATTACAATCTGTATTTATATAATTCGTCAAAATGATATAATATAGTATAGTACTATTTAAAAGGATTGACATGAAGTGAGTTCCGGGATATTTTTTAATTAAAAAAAAAACCCGCTCCAATTTCCTACAAAGTAGACAAATCGGAACTGTCTGTTGATATGTTACCATATCGCTCACTCCTTTCAACGCCATATATCAAAAATCGTAAACTTTCAGTTATGCATGTTTTCGGAATGCCCAGAAAATATACTATATCCCAGCAAAAGTGGCTTATTTTTAACTTAATTTTTACCCGCTACAGGGTAGAAAGTGTTGTTTTTGCATTTTGAAGAAAAGGTATTGTTTAATTATTTTTTGAAATTTACTAAATATTTTTGGAATGGAGAAAAAACATTCAGGTTTTACCTAAAAAGATCTGTTGCACAGCAAAAAAGTTTAATAAGTGGCTTGATATATATTTTTAATACATTTCATTATATTTTTAAACATTAAAAACGATCTCCTGAAAAATCAAGTTTTTTGACATATGACGTTGTTGAAAGGAGTAAGCGATATCTATAAAATGTCAGCGTTTACCGATAAAAAAATAAAACGTTACTTTTCTACTAACAAATATGTAGAAGTAAATTTATCACTCATATTTTTTTTAAGCGGAGGGTTGATCACCTTTCCTTCGTGTGTAAACGATCAAGACAACACTGTGTTCATATGAAGCAGTGCCCTATGCACCATTGGGGTGCGGATAAGGGTTTTATTATAATTTATTATTTTTTTATGTAATAGTGTAGCGTACAGCCACAAAAACGCAGTAAGTGCATTTATTACGTACGTATAAAGGCGCGCAGTGAGTCAAAAATTCACACAATAGTGTAAATACGTCTATTTGCTGTCGTTTCTGATAAGATTAGACTCCTAGAGTAATAACAAGAGTGCCGGCGATCATATCGCGCACTTGACTATCCGAAGTCCGTTATTAGCCCGCCAAGGGAATTTTTTATCTCATTTTTATAAATACGTGTATATCGAGCGTCGAGGATTGTATAAGATTCAAAGATATACAGTAGAACTTCGATTGTTCTGATTTCTGCTAACGAACCTGGCTACTCGAGAAAATAATTAATCTATTTATCGATTTGACGTTTAATTTGTAGACCTCCATTTTAATTGAAGTATTAGTTGTTAAATCAAACACAGATTTTTTGAGTCTTCTAAGTTTAGTGCCCGTAAACTTAGTAGACTAAAAAAATCTGTGTTTTAACCAACTAACTAACTTACCATCTCGCCTCTTCCACGTTCATGCACCTCCTCATACATACCCGCCGATTGTAACGACTCCTAACCTGACCACTTTCAAGTATTTGGCATACCTGGCACCATGGCACGAGCCATGTTTTTCTCGGTCTTCCTCTGCTCCTTTTTCCAATTACATTCGCCTCATAAATTTGTTTTACCGTTCTACATCTGTGTTTGGATTTAATAATTAATACATAAAACAATTAACAGCATAAATAATATTTACTTACTTCAATTTCTGTCCAGTATTGAACAAAGGTATTTCTCTTGGACTTCCACAGTTATCTGTTGGATGCGACTCTCTTCCAGTGCAGGCCACTTTTTTAATGTCATCGGACCATCTTGTCTGGGGCCTACCCTCGCTTCTGCGTCCTGTTCGAGGCCTCTAGCCTATTTGGTCCATCTGTCCTCAGATGTACGTGTCACATGACCTGCTCAGTTCCACTTTTGTTCCGCGATTTTTGACCCACATCTGTTACTTTGGTCTTTTCTCTTATCCAAACATTAGTTTTTCGGTCTTTGAGGGATAAGTTCAGCTTCCTTTTCTCCATTGTTCTCTTTAATGAATGTACTTAAATGTACCCTGAATGTACTCAAATGTGCAAAGGGTTAATTTTATTATTAATTATGAGAATAATAATAATAAAACCCTTAGCCGCACCCCAATGGTGCATAGGGCACTGTGTCGTATATAAAGGGAGTGTTATCTTGATCGTTCACACATGAAGGAAGGGTGATCAGCCCTCCGCTTCAGGTACCAGTCCATGGTAATATTGAATAAATATTACAGTGAAAAAATCACTTATATTTATTTTACCCCCCTTGGGAATCGAACCCGGGACCTCCGGAACGGTAGCCGAGCGTGCTGACCATTACACTACGGAGGCGGACAAAATTAAGATCTTAAAGATGACTAGGAATTATTTGAAGGGATGCAGACTATGTGAGTGAAATAGATCGAAGTGAAGGAACATTTTCTTTGTGGTAAAGGAAATATAAAACGAAAATGGTGAATAGAAACAATCGCTAGAGTACACGGGGTTGATAATCGTTATCATACTAGTTTAATTCACTTGGACAATAATGTGTAAAAAACATTGATGACATGTACGTTTTACGAGTTTAGAATACATTAGTAAGAGTATTTGAGACGTGTACGCGAATTTTCTGAATATTTAAAGAAGGTTTTCGTTTTACGAAAATTCAATCGAATCATTAAAAAAAGATAAAGAAGTTATTATGATGGGCTAATAGAAATTTACAGGGCATACATGTCATCAGCTCATTTTAAGTGATTACTTTATACGCCGCGTAACATCCTGCATTCTACCCACGGTTGACAATCATAAAACTCAAATTTGTTGTATACATTTCATATCGCTCACTCCTTTCAAGAACGTCATAAATCAAAAATCGTCAATTTTTAGTTGTGCATGTTTTCGGAATGCTCAGAAAATGTACTATATCCCAGCAAAAGAGGCATATTTTTAACTTAATATTTACCCGCTACAGGGTAGAAAGTGTTGTTTTTGCATTTTGAAGAAAATGTATTCTTTCATAATTTTTCTTAATATACTAAATATTTTTCAAATGGAGAAAATTATTTATTTATAAAATTATTATTCTTTAAAAACGTTCTCGTGAAAAATCAAGTTTTTTGATTTATGACGTTCTTGAAAGGAGTGATCGATATAACCGAAACATTTTTCAATGCAAATTTCAGGGTTGCTATCTGTCAAACAAAACTTCACTCAATTGAAATTTCACTTCTATCAATTGAGCCGGTAAAGATGACATTTTCTTTCTAAACATATGTTAGACATAGCTCGTTTGTATAGATTTCCTCCTTAATTTTTATTTCCATTTAGATCAGTAGCGCCAAGGAGACATTGTGACGGGATTCGAGGTTCTACTACATTTCTCTAGAATATGAAATCTAAAGAATACTCTCTTCGTCTATGAGAAGATGAAACTATTAGCTCTGTTTACTCCAAATATCTATTTACTGCCGGTTCTAATAATAGAATCGTAACAAATATCTAATCTGGAAAATCAATACGAAGCATGGAGTAATAATTATATGTAGAGATGTCACTCGACGCAAAATTATTAAATATAAGTTCGATTCGGTACGGGATTGTGTACTAAGTATTTTAGTCAGGGCTAGTAATAATCGGAGAGTCAGTTAATACTTCCATATTCTTCTTCGTCTATGTTGAGATGTAAAATAATGTAAAAAATAACTCCTAATTGGAGTTAATCCTGAATTGTGAACAAGTATTTGGTCAAATTATAAGCTAAAATAAAAGTGGAAAATGATGTTTTCAAGTGTTTCTCTAGTATGTTAATATAATCCTGGATTCGGACCTCCCATACAAAGGAAAGAGTTTCGACTTAATGAAAGCTTTCCTCATCCCACCATAGAAATATCTCGCATACTGTGTCACGAGTTTGATCAATATATCTAGAAGTTTCAAGAATTTGAGTAGTGTGGTTGTCAATCACGGGTAGAATTGGTGAATGTTACACGCGTGTAAAGTGATCACTTAAATCAGCCTATGTCGGCCGAAAGCCCTGTGAATACCCAGACTTCCATATTCTTCTTCATTTATGTTGAGATGTCAAAAAGAATGTAAAAAAGTTCTGCTGGTATTATTTGCACTAGCAGAATGCAGTCAGCTAACGTCGACTAACATATGCCAGGTTGGCCATTAAGTCCAACATTAGTCGGCCCAGCGAAATGAAGACTAGTAGCATACAAACATGACCTTATACATGCAAAGCACCTTTTATTCTTATGGAAATTTTGAAGTCTGCGGTAAAAGGTGCTTAAATGGATCAATAGCCGGATTCACAGCATCATTACACTTTAATTCAATTCAAATTATTTATTTATAATTAACATGCGCATTACAAACTTAAAATTTAAAGCAAAAATAAGCAAAAAATACTATTGCTAAAGGTGTAGAAGAATCCCGCTTCGGTCAACTCTTTCAGACACATGGAACAGATCAATATCCAATGAGATATTGTTCAACATAACGGTAGCTCTTCATACAGGCATAACCATCGGCAGGTCATGTGTATAGGAATGTGAAACAATCTATGCCGACGCTGTCTTAGGTAACTATCGGGAACATACAGACCAATGCTCCGGATAATTTCAGGATTATCGATCATACTGCGCAACAATCGATAAAAATGCGTAATCAAATACACATTCCTTCTAGTCGGGTAGAGCCAAGGATAATAGCCGTATTTTCTCATGTAGAGATACCTCAGAAACTTCTTTTGGACTTAGAACCTTTAGACTCGCGGCGAACATACAGTACATGATATTTGAATGATTTAATACTTTACATTATAGGTGTCTCAACAGATATGAAGCATCTATTTTTATACGAAGGGAATGTCTTAACATCCTAGTGCTTACGACTCGAGACTTCTAAAGCTGTCACAATTTTTTTAAAATTTATCATACACATAATAACACATTAAAATCAGTTACTCACTTAGTTTTCCCGTGCATAGGCACATTATACAATATTTACTTAAAAAATTATATGAACGAAAATTGTTTATGACATGCAATCAAATACGATATGGCTGAACGATGTGATCCATTTCAAAACTACACACCTCCATTATCTATTTATGAATAATTCTTATATACTATGTTTGTATTTTAGTGACTTTATGCAGGTTGTACGACTTTATTGCGTAATAATCAAAGTTCTTTTGGCCATAAAATGTATGTCTTAAGTTGCGTTTGATGAACCATTTATGATTTATAGTAATTACAATGCGGAAAATAAGAAAAAAATACCCTTGTTTTCTTACAACGGTCATGTAAAAGTAAATGGTAAATATATCAAATAATATGGTATGAATGAGCTTTTTTAAAGGTTCTAGTAATAAATGTATCGACCCTTGCGAGCGACCGATGCCGGTGACCGCCGCTTGTTGAGTTTCCCTATCAAGTTACACAAAACCTATATTACATACAAATTGTACTTAATAAATGCATTACGAGTTGAACAAACGACTTAGTCGATTTCAACGCGTCAGAAATGTTTCCACTTCAAGGTGCAATGTCGTATTAAATTTATAGGGCAATTCAAATAAGAGAGGTACTTTTTGTTTGTTGCCTGCAGGTCTTAAACGCACTCTCGGTTATTTTTAAAAGATAATATATCGCTCACTCCTTTCAAGAACGTCATAAATAAAAAATCGTCAAATATGAGTTGTGAATGTTTTTGGAATGCCCAGAAAATGTACTAAATCTAAGCAAAAGAGACATATTTTTAACTTAATATTTACCCGCTACAGGGCAGAAAGTGTTGTTTGTGCATTTTGAAGAAAAGGCATTGTTTAATTATTTTTTTAAATATACTAAATATTTTTCAAATGGAGAAAAAACCTTCAGGTTTTATCTAAAAAGATCTGTTGCACAGTAAAAAGTTCAATGAGTGGCTTGATATTTATTTTTAGTACATTGTATTATATTATTAAACTTTAAAAACGTTCTCCTGAAAAATCAAGTTTTTTGATTTATGACGTTCTTGAAAGGAGTGAGCGATATGTTGTATTATGTATAATCACAAATACCTGGAACTCTCGATCTGTTCTATGAGCTAGTTACTGAACCCAAGGGGTTTCTGGGCGTATTCGAATGAAATGTTACACGGCATGTGAGTTTTCGAGACCGTGATTTTAAGCCCCATTTATGTGGAATACCCATTTACCCTGTCGATTATTAATTGAAGATGCTTGATGTAGTCATCGATTGCAACAGAATTATCTTCGTACTCTTGGTCGCAGTGTTTCTGGGATAAGAAGATAGTTATTTCTCTATTAGATGGTAATGACTTTCCATGAATAAAATCCATGAGGTTGATGCGGAGGATCAGTCTTAGTAGAGATCCCAAACAATCTGTGACAACTTGGTCAATTGTCATACGGCGTTCGCTATTTAGATGAAGAATCTCAATAAGCTTCACTAGCTTCGAGGGCGCCGCAAACGCTTGATTCACGTTCCAGAGATAGGCTTTTGCGGACTATCAAACTCATTTCCATAATGTACTAAGCACATCGCCAGAGAACTGTTAAGTTTCTGACTCTTTTGTAGAATTTAGCGTATATTATGGAGAAAAAATACAGTAAAAACCAACCTTGTTACGCCACTCGTCTCATTATCGTACCTTCAATTTTCCCAACGTAGGTACCGCGTTAACAGTGAGTTTTTTTCAGCATAGATACCGCGCCTTTTTGACACTTTTACCTACTGATCTAGTGGATTTAATACTCAAAAGTTAAACTAACTAACTAACCATTACGGTAGGCAGAGAAGATTAAACGCCACACCACCCTGTCTTTGCAAACATTCTTTGCCTCTTCTACATTCATGCATCTCATCATACATACCCGACGATTATTACGACTCCTGACCCGGCCGCTTTCAAGTATTTGACATACCTGATTGTGCCAAGTTTTCCTCGGTCTTCCTCTATAACCTTCCTTCCTCTATAACATTCCTTCATAACAACGCTAATAACAAAAATAACTGCTAAACAATTGTTTCTTGAACGAACAAAGGTAAGATATACAAAATGCAAAAATATGTAAATATCAGGAGGTAAGAATTACATAGAAAGGATACAGGGGTGAGAATTGGCCTAAACTCTTTTTTAAATGAACTTTTCATTACATGATCAAATATAAACGGGAATTCTAAATTCGGGTACTAGTATACTTAAATTTAAACCATTATTGAGCTTTAGTAACACTTGTATAATTATTACACTTTTTGAGTTTCATTATTGCTAGTACACGCACACGTGAAAGTCATTATATCAAAGCTTTTTTAAGTCGTCGTAATGAATAAATAGCTAGTCATGATCGCGAAACCAGAAATACTCGTTTATAAATAAGTGATAAGTCATTCCCCTTATACTATTAGCCTGATTTTAAGAGATTTTTCTAAATTACGCGATTAATGTATGCGAAAATTATCTTTCGGTTTCCGCGGTTAACTTTTGCCAGACAAATTGACCCAATTGAGTAAGCGGTGACTGACCGGTCGAAATAATAGACAAGTCACTGCATGATTTTTTTTAAATATTCACAACATTTTTGTTGTTTCCAAATTCTTGTCCACTTATTGAATATTGTCCGATAAATTAAGGTCTATAAATAATAAAGGTCTGCCCATTATTGATCCATATTGCATCAATTCTTGAAACCTGTATAACATACATATATTTAACGGTCTTAGATCAGTGGTTCTGAACCTTTTTGAAGTCAGGGAGTACTTTTGATTATAAAGTAAATTCAGGGTACACCAAAACATTAACTATCAAAGAACTTTTATTTAAAATAAAAGTGATTAATTTATTTTAACAAGTTAAAAATTGCATTAATTTAAAAACATAAATACTCCCATGAAAACATTGTGACACCTGAGCTTGTCGACTTTTACAAATTTCAGCGATATTTGGTCTATATTTGATATACAGGCTACTCTCATTTCTTCATCCAAATTGCTTCACAATTGGTTCACAAATCAAGGGTCACAAATCCTTTCCATGAACCTATAGATAGAGCACCGTCTGTATAAATTGCTACACATAACGGTAAGGTTTTGGATACATTCCTGAATTATGGCCGATTTTTACGCCATCAGTTGAACGTTAAATTACGTCTATTCGGTAAAAAACAACATTTTGAGTCTGTCAAAATGTTGTAAATAAATTATCTGGTCAAATTTTGAGCTTGAATAATAAAAATGATATTCATATTTTCTGGCATTTCTCATGTGTGTGATATAAATCCAGGATTCGGACCTCACATACTAATAAAAGAGTTTCTGCTCGACAAGTAGCTTCTTTTCATCTCACCAATAGATGTCTCTAGTGAAATTCTAGTGATTCAAGAATAATATTTCAAAATTGGTTGATATATCTAGAACTTCCAAGAATTTGATAAGTGTGGTTGTTAATAATGGGTAGAATTAGTGAATGTTACACGTGTGAAAAGTGATAACTTAAACCAGCCTATGACGGTCGTCAGCCCCGTAAATGCCCAGACCTCCATATCTTCTTCATCTTTGATGAGATCTCAAAAAATAATATGAAAATAACTCCTGTAATTGGAGATAATCCAGATTTTGAGAACAAGTATTTGGACAAATTCAAATAATATTTAAAAAAAATTATTCTTTGATTTTATTTTAGGTATCATAAAGTTCCTGATAATTTTGATTGACTTGTTTGCAAAATGTCCAAGAAGTTCAAAAGTACGTAGAGTAAAAGTACATAGTTTACTCTTGCATGGCTAAAATTAGTTGACACTTTAATTTTAGCCCTAGAGCCGAGGACACGTCTGTCTGTCATATGATAGGTTAAGTTAAACGCATAATGTTCCCTATTAAACTTGGTTTCACATTCCATTTTCTAAAATTGTCATTTTCAACAGACATGCGATTATTCGCACATGTCACGCACATGTAGAATTTTTTTTAGTGCAGTCCGGAAACGTTAGAGTAGGTATTACGTCACCATCCGAAGGAGATAATATCCGAGTAGCGTTGCAACTCAGTCGTTGAAATGATATACATAATACAACCATAAAAAGTCTTTAACTCTAACACTATATTTGTATACACATAGTAAGTAAACATTCGTCAGGCGGACTACGCAATTAAAAACGTGAAAATTATCGAAAGTATTTATTAAAAATAGTAACTGGTTACATGATACTTGAGTTTGGTTTATTAGGAATGAATGCTAGAGACATTTAACAATAAATCACCTCCTTGATAATAATTAGGACTAAATAGTTTTTTCCTCATAGTGACCGGGTTTCATCGTTACCGACATTATCTGACATCACCAGTCTGATAATGTCGGTAACGACGAAACCCGGTACTTGACAAATCAAATATATGTGGAAAAGACCATATAGTTAATATTTTATTATTTGAAATGCAGTTCCACCAAGAAATTTCGGTTCAAAACTTAAATAAAAAATACATAAATTGTTCCGCTCTCTAGAAAGAAGTTTCAGACGAGTTTCCTTATGTCATAATTCGACAACGAAATTACTAGGACAACATATTTTGTAGGAGCAAGTGAACTAGTTTGACGGGATACCATATACCGGTTCTCTGGCAGAGTGAAGAGCATAAACCATTTCGCTCACTGCTTTCAAGAACGTCATAAATCAAAAATCGTCAATTTTCAGTTGTGCATGTTTTCGGAATGCCCAGAAAATGTACTATATCCCAGCAAAAGAGGCATATTTTTAACTTAATATTTACCCGCTACAGGGCAGAAAGTGTTGTTTTTGCATTTTGAAGAAAAGGCATTGTTTAATTATTTTTTTTAAATATACTAAATATTTTTTAAATGGAGAAAAAACCTTCAGGTTTTACCTAATAAAGATCTGTTGCACAGTAAAAATATCAATAAGTGGCTTGATATTTATTTTTATTACATTGTATTATATTTTTAAACTTTTAAAACGTTCTCCTGAAAAATCAAGTTTTTTTTTATTTATGACGTTCTTGAAAGGAGTGAGCAAGTTTGGTTTTGCGTTCTGCCATAACGGTTCTATGTTTATGGGATATGTTGATGGTTTTACTACAGACTACAGATCCCATGACCGTTTCGAAATAAAATCGTTAACTTTATCCGCAAACAAGAATGCAGAGCATCATCGTCTGAACACACTGAAGTCACCTGACTGACTATGTAAATTAATAGACAAAGTAAATATTTGTAGTGCTTATGCTAGAGTGATTTGTGATTTTTATACATAATCTGTATTTTCAATTATTACCTTTGATATCTCAAAATATATGAAGAAGATTATAAAAGTCTGGGCATTACTCGGCTGTCCAAACTCAAAACACAGTAAGTGACATTATTTTTGTAGTACGTTCTTTTTGCATTTTTGTAAGTAGATTCTACTTAGTCCAAAAATGCAAAAAAAAACGTACCACAAAAAAACTGTCCCTTCCTGTGTTTTAAGTTTGGACAGCCGTACAGGGCTTACGACCTGTCATAGGCATACATTAACCCTCTGCACCCGTGTAACATTCACCATTCTACCCATGATTGACAACCACACTACTCAATTTTTGTAGGCCATGTGTATATGATCCATCTTTTCAATTCAATTTCAATTCAATTCAATCTTATGACGTTCCGTGATTGAGTTCATAACACCCATCTATATTCTTCTTCTTATTATTTTTGTAGACCCTAGGGATCTGTTTGTGCCTCCGCATGTAGCTTTTGGGATGTTGACTTCCAGCTGTCTTTCCATCTTTTCGGAGGTCTGCCTGGGGGTCTGCGTCCTTCAGGGTTACCTTGAAGCCATCTATGATTGGATTAATACTTTTATTTAGTAGAGACTATATTTGTGATATTAGGGATGTCTTTGGCAGTGCACAATGGAGCCCTGGTACCAACTTGACGTGAATCATGGTGTTTACTAAAGAAGGATGAAAGTACACTAAATAAGTCGAGATCGCAATCTCTCTGTGCGGGAAAAAGATGTATGATAGAGATTTGAATGGTGAAACAATAAAAGATTGCAAAGCAAATTCAGAAAGGTGTGTTCAGATGGATAAGACATGAGGAAAGAACGGATAAACAAATTTATGTGGCGAAAGTAGTTGGAAATATGTATGTAAATGAAGTCAGGTAAGGATTCGAAATATTCGGCGGGTATGTATGAAGAGATGTATGAATATGGAAGAGATGCGGAATGTTTGCATAGACAGAGTTGTATGGTGTGCGAGAAGCAGTGTGATGGTTAGTTTTATATCCTTAAAAATACCTGTGTAAAAGATAATCATTAACAAAATCCGACATCTCTTTCTGGTTAAAAACATGTTTACATGTATGTAGTAAACATTGTAACCACGTAGTGTAGATAGGCTTAACTTTATCGCCATTATAACTACATAGTGTAAATACGTTCAACTATATCGCCATTATAACTACGTAATGTACAATAGATACGTTTAACTTTATTCCCATTATAACTACGTAGTGTAGATACGTTTAACTTAATCGCCATTATAACAACGTAGTGTACATATTTTCAGTTTTATCACCATTATAACTACGTAGTGTAGATACGTTCAGTTTTATCGCCATTATAACTACGTAGTGTAGATACGTTTACTACGTAGTGTAGATATGTTTAACATTATTATTATTATAACTACTTAGTGTAGATACGTTTAACTTTATCGCCATTATAACTACGTAGTGTAGATACGTTTAACTTTATCGCTATTATAACTACGTAGTGTAGATACGTTTAACTTTATCGCTATTATAACTACGTAGTGTAGATATGTTTAACTTTATTGCTTTTATAACTACGTAATGTAGATACGTTTAACTTTATCTCCATTACAACTACGTCGTGTAGATACGTTTAACTTTATCGCCATTATAACTACGTTGTGTAGATAAGTTCAACTTTATCGCCATTACAGCGACCGGTGCAATGTTAAAAACTATACACTTTAGTTGCGTGGGTTAGCTCTTGGCGCGATGGGCAGTAAATATTATTCAACTCGACGATACATTGTTGTCACATATGTATCTACCTCACACAGGACATGTCAAAAACATTCGCCAAATTATGTTTTTTAAAATCCAAAATGTTTTTTTTTGCAAAATGACTAACCATTTTTATTTTTGTGCGCTATTTAGTTCGGAGTCTAGTATATTAACTAATTTGTCTTCGAAGAGAAAAAGATCGAAGAGGTTAAGTTGGGATACCTTTTGACATACTCTTTCTCTACGTCAGTCACATTAAATTACTCTTATTCTCTTTTTTATTTCACTTCCATCGCGTATTATGTTACTGTAGTACTGCAGGCGCATTTTTTTTATTAAATATAAATGATGTTCAAATTTAATATTTAATATGATATTTTAAATATGTGAAAGGTGCCTAATAAAGATTTAAATATTTAAAAATGAAAATGTATTTTTACCACCATGTGGAATTTTGGTGTATTGCATAATTTAATTCGCAGTATTATCTGCCATTACTCGTAGTTAGACAATATGTTAACGCTTGTTTAAGAGAAATTAAATTAAAAATATGTTAAAATTTGAGTGTTACGACTAGTTTCGCAAGCTACAGATGCTTCCATCTACGGGTTTGGATATAAACTAAAGCATTAACAAGGATGAATAATTATCTATATTGATAGAGGTGGGAGGGATGATAGGTGAGGGGGGAGTTAGTTAGGGGGTGAATTTTGGGAATAACGGTAACATGGAAAGCAAAGGTGAGGAATTTTGAAATAATAAATTATTTATTAAATTTTTATTAGAATTTAAGTTTTTATGAATTTCTAAATTTTCAACGCTATTTATTAGACGTTTACATATTTAATACTGGGTGTAATAATTTGAATTTATGTGAGATGAATGAGTTATTTGTATCCATTATGTGTGAAAACTAGTCGTAACAATATCATACTCGTAACAATATAATAAGTGTTAAAAAACTCTATAATACTCAAGTGTTTTATTTGTAATTTCATTAATTGTTTTCTGCAGTCACTTTGTGGTAAAATCTATCCATTTTTAATTTAAGTTTTACTAAGTGTCACAGTAGATTTTAAGAAATAGTGGTATTTACTAAGTAAAACGACAGTTAAATAAGTTTTATTTTTAATTTAATCATGTCTTACCACAAAGTGAATGCCGAAACAATAAAATTGACGAAATTACCGATGAAACCCAATTTTTCTCATAAATGACACTTTCTTAAATTAGCAAAAATAACTTAGCTGCGCTGCATATGCAGTCTAAAAAACTAGGCTACGTGAAGTTATAGTTACGGCCCGGATAGTCTATTTTAACTGTTTTCACACTATTATATCTTAGGGCAGGGCAGTAGACTCACATATGTATGTTGACACATACAAAATATAGGTTTCGCTTCATTTGCAAACCAGATATTGGAATAAATATATTTTTTCACGCAAAATTGTGCATTATTTACCTAAAGTAAAAAGAGAAAAAGCCAATAAATCGTCGGGTAGTTACTAAGTCAGCCGTGAGCTAAGTCCGAAAATGCGACAACTAGAAGAATCAATGAAATTTCAAAAAAATAAAATATTTTGCATGTTTTTGATTGGCACCTGCAAAATATTCAATTATGGCGAGCGCGATACATACATATCGCTCACTCCTTTAAAGAACGTCATAAATCTTCAATTTTCATAAAATCGTCAATTTTCAGTTGTGCATGTTTCGGAATGCCCAGAAAATGTACTATATCCCAGCAAAAGGGGCATATTTTTAACTTGATATTTACCCGCTACAGGGCAGAAAGTGTTGTTTTTGCATTTTGAAGAAAAGGTATTGTTTAATTATTATTTAAAATATTTCCAATTGGAGAAAAAACCTTCAGGTTTTACCTTAAAAGATCTGTTGCACAATAAAAAGTTCAATAAGTGGCTAAATATTTATTTTTAATACATTGATTATATTTTTAAACTTTAAAAACGTTCTCCTGAAAAATCAAGTTTTTATTTTATTTATGGCGTTCTTGAAAGGAGTGAGCGATATATTAATATTGTTATATTAAGACTGATTACCAAGTAATATCATTTTTTATGGACGTTATCATATTGTCTGAGAATGCTAATTAAAATACTGCTAATTGCTAATTAAAATATCCTTTTAGAGCCGTAACTTGACAATTTGGCATGCATTCGCGTCGCATTGGATTCAACATATTCATTCAAGGCATGTTCTTCTACCGGCAGTTAAAACAGTGAGAGTAAGAAAAATACTAAAAATGCCGTATCATTTAATTTTTATCCAGATAATTTAATCACAGTAAAGAAGGATTTTACGAAAATTACGCTTTGTAAATTTATATCATAAGTGTATCAACCTGAGACGAAACTTTAATCGTCTTACACAAATGAAAATGGAAGCCTAAACATCATTGAAATCCCTTTTTTATTATTTTTTGAAAGATGTACCTTATTTGTGGAGGTCCTCACCAAAAAGTTACATTTCCACAAAAAATCCTCTAAATGCAAATCTGTTATGTTTACTGTATCCTTTCTAAATCTCAATTAAAGTTGGGACAAAACATGACCAATCCTGTGTTTAACCAATATGAAATCATTAAATCGCACCAAAACATAACAATTTCACAAGATAGAATCCCTGATTACTTAAAATCATTTATAATCGAAATGTAATGTTTTTGTGAGAACCTCCACATTTATGTATTGTCATAATCCAACAGTATATCTTGCCAAATGCCAGGTCGTAAGCCATGGGATACTCAGACTACCGTCTTCCATAAATTATCCAAATTAATATTATGAGACTCAGAGAGAGTACAGTACATATAAAACATATGTAGAGTACATATATAGCTCACTCCTTTCAAGAACGTCATAAATCAAAACTCGTCAATTTTTTGTGCATGTTTTCGAAATGCCCAGAAAATGTTCTATATCCCAGCAAAAGAGGCATATTTTTAACTTAATATTTACCCGCTACAGGGCAGAAAGTGTTATTTTTGCATTTTGAAGAAAAGGCATTGTTTAATTTTTTTTAAATATTCTAAATCTTTTTCAAATGGAGAAAAAAAACCTTCAGGTTTTACCTAAAAAGATCTGTTGCACGGTAAAAAGTTCAATTAGTGGCTTGAAATTTATTTTTAATACATTGTCTTATATTTTTTAACTTTAAAAACGTTCTCTTGAAAAATCAAGTTTTTGTTTATTTATGACGTTCTTGAAAGGAGTGAGCGATATGTAGAGAACATATAAAAGATTTTTATTTTAAATATTTATTTCTTTATTTCATCTTATTAATTAATTAAGTTATTTTTAAACATTCGTGAATCAAACGTTTTTTTTTTTAATAATTCAAGTCCTTTAAAAAATCTGCACTATTTGGCCACCGCACACCACACACATCGTCAAATGGATTGACTCGCGTCTGAATTCCCTTTTTGTGCGTCGTCCCTTCTTTGAACTAAAAATAGAGTTCCGAGTCACCCGATCCGGTGTATAATTAGTAATTAGAAGTGTATATCCGGAATGGCGGTGTTGAAGAATGTGCCAAATAATACCACAGTTGACTGGCGATTAGTGGTATCATAGCGTGTCTGATACAAAACTCGACGTCACAGCTTCGATGTATTGTAGAATAATGCACAAGAGAGAAATCGCGGTCTTGGCCATATTAATGTGATTGGTTTTAACCGCAGTACGAGTGTTTGTGGTGTGGGCTGCATCGTACCTGACTCGTAAAAACGAAAACAATGTCTCATCCCCTCAGATCCTATAAGCCATAATGTTTTTCGCATAAAATCTGATTGATTGCTCTGAAATATGACCATTGAAGAATGATATATGAAAATGAAGAAATAAAATGGAAACTCAATGTCACTTTCACGGCTGTGATTCCTTACAGAAGTAAGCACTGTAACTATGTGATGATAACTTTTAGTATATTTGGTAAAAAACACATTTTTATTTCTAACTGGTGACTTTTACTTTCTCGCAAGGCAAATCGAAAGCGCAAAAGTGAATTGAAATAAAAGTCCCAAAATTATACGTATTTAAATTGATTTAACTTTGAAGTTTTACATATTTAATCCGTATGTAATCCCGATCCAGTTAACATCGCAAATTTAGTTTTTTTATTAGGGCTTACAGACGCTTCTTGCATATAATAAATGTACATTACCTTGATTATTTCTTCTTCTTCGTTTGTTGCAATCTGTGTGATAATTGGTTTGCTAATTTGACAATATATATATATAATTTGACTATATATATATATATATATATATATATATATATATATATATATATATATATATATATATATATATATATATATATATATATATATATATATATATATATATATATATATATATATATATATATATGAACCAATTTGAAAACTTTGTTCCTGAATCACTAGAACTTCACTTAAGACACCTTTGATGAGATGTCAAAAAATAATATGAAAATAACTCCTGTAATTGGAGATAATCCAGATTTTGTGAACAAGTATTTAGACACACTCAAAATGTTGTGTAAACGCATTTGTTCATTTTTTCATCGTTCCCTCTTGGTAGAGCGATCGTGGTCAATCATCATTCGGCTTCTTGCCGCGTCGAACGATCTCACGTTACCTGTCACGCTTCTATGTCTGCCTTGTGGATTAATTCATGGTAACATTTTTTTTATTTGTCCACGCATGGGTGAGCGCTATGGCCCACGGCATCTCTGTTCTATGGTTTCTTCTCTTGTCACATGTGCTCAGCACTGGAGGATTTTAGAGTTTACGACAGATGACAGTGTTTTCACAGTGTAGAGTTATTCTAGGATGAGGCGTTTGTCTATGATTGTTCTGCGAAATATGTACGCAGCATCTTTCTCTAAACATTTCATCTCAAAGAGCGTTTGTGCATTACACGGAATTTTGTCGTCCGGCAGTCCGGTTTTTTTTTTAAATAAAAGCGACGCACCGATCCGAAGAAAGACGGCCAAAAGCACAAGCCAATCCAAGCCAATCATCCGTTTTATTATGCTAACCGGACTACCGGACGGTAAAATCCAGTGCACAAGCTCACTTAGGGCGTTTGTCCACTACACGGAATTACACGGAACGTTACCGTCCGGCACGTCAGTTAACGTTTTAAACCGACGATTGGCTTGGATTGGCATGTGCTTTTGTCCATATTTTTTCGGATCGGTGCTCTTGATGGTGCGTGAACACGTTGCGCGTAAATTCGATCACGCTAAACTGTCGTAGTCGCTTTCATTTTTCCAAACCGGACTGCCGGACGGTCAAACTCCGGGTAGTGGACAATCGCGCTAACTCTTTTTCTCTCTTTACTGTCAACGTTTTTATGCCGTAATTTTATCTAATGACTTGTGTAACAAGAATAATATATCAACATTTTTTGTAAGTCGGACATTTAGAGAACTTACGACCTATCATTGTCTAGTTTAAGTAATCACTTTGTACATTGTTACCATTCTTCCCATTATTGAACAGCCGCATTTCATTAGGCGCCCTTGAGAAAGGATTTTGCGAAAATGACAATTTATAAATGTATATTATTGGTATCCCAACGTCAGATGAAGTACCTACCTATCTAAAAGAAGATGGAAGTCTGAGTCTCCCAGGGCTTACGACCGCATTTGGCTCGCTTCGGTGAACACTTTATACACTTGTGTAACGTTTACCGTTCTTCACGTTATTGAACATCCATATTTCATTATTTTAATCTAACAATTCATTCATTATATTCTAACACATATATCCTGCCAAATGCCTGTTTGTAGTCTATGGGACTGCCATCTTCTTTCATATAAAAATGATACATACTTAGAAACACCTATATATACATATATTGATATATCATCCGTAGGGTGAATATTCTATGGTCCAATAGAAGTTGTAATTATGCTTCAATCGAATGCAGCAAATCAAAGGAGAGAACAAAAAACTGAACCTTTAAAATACTGTGAACAAAAAACGTGTACATATATATATATATATATATATATATATATATATATATATATATATATATATATATATATATATATATATATATATATATATATATATATATATATATATATATATATATATATATATATATATATATATATATATATATATATATATATATATATATATATATATATATATATATATATATATATATATTACTATCTCAAAATTCTGGTATATTATCACATTTCCCGAAGGTCTAGAAAGGTTACAAAGGTCTGCTGTAAACCGAGAAAATATAAAGTATTAATTTGTTCTCTCGGCTTTATTCCCACGCACCATTATTTTTTCTCATCAGCCAAAATGAAATTTCATCCCCAACGTAATTAATAATGTAGAAAATATAAGGTTACCATTTCTCACGAAAATATAAATTTCATTATCCGATCCTATGTACCTGCGATCAGTTTCAAAGACCAATTTATTATTTAATTTCGCGATAAAATAAATTTTATTTCATTAAGTAATGATCTTGTCTGTATTTATAATTAATCAAATGTAAATTTTCCTTATCTTTTCCATGTTTGACGAATGATATAGCTTCCAGATGGTTGAACTTTGCTTGGTGTAATGAGTTTAATTAACTTATTTAATACTATTATAAACATTAATTATAATTTGCATAATATTATATATGCTGACCTTATATTTACAATACATGCATTATTTATTTATTTAATACAAAATAAATATTTAGTTTACACGTCTAACATACGTGAGACTTAATTACTAACCAAACAAGGAATAAAATATTGTTTAAGGTCCAGCTTTCGTTAAGTAGCAACTTATTTTTTTCTAAATCGAGGTAAATATTTTTTCTTTACATGGTTTTTGCATTGAAAAAATAAGTTATTCTCGACATAATTTTGAAAAAAGAGACATTGAAAGATAAGGAGTAAAAAAATATAAAAATATTTTTTCTTTAGTTATACATATATTCTAAAAAACAAAAATAACAAAATATATTCATTAAAAAAATCGGACATGAAAGACATGTGATTTCTCCAGTGAAATGAATGCGACTTAACGAATGCTGGGCCTTAACAAGAAACAGCAACAAAAAACATTAAATTTTAGAAATTATTGCAAATAAACAAGTATGTACTCGTATATCAAAAACAACAAACGAATCGTTCTAAAATTACACTAAAAATAGCAGATCTCATGAATCCATGAATCTCGAGTACTTGACTTCGCCCTATAATTCCTATCTATCCTATTATGGTTTACTACGTTCCCTATACTAAATTAATGTGTAATAACAGACTACTTCAAGTTAGTGCGTTCTTAGACTAAAGGGGCTAATAAACCACACATTTATTATGTGTAATTTACACTCTACCCTTACGGTGCGCTGGGGGTGATTAATATAATATCACAAACAGTTATGTATGTGTATATATATATATATATATATATATATATATATATATATATATATATATATATATATATACACATACTGTCCGCCTCCGTAGTGTAATGGTCAGCACGCTCGGCTACCGTTCTGGAGGTCCCGGGTTCGATTCCCAAGGGGGGTAAAATAAATATACGTGATTTTTCACTCTAATATTTATTCAATATTATTACCCTGGACTGGTACCTGAAGCGGAGGGCTGATCACCTTTCCTTCATGTGTAAACGATCAAGATAACACTGCGTTTATATGACGCAGTGCCCTATGCATCATTGGGGTGCGGATAGGGGTTTTATTATTATATATTATATATATATATATATATATATATATATATATATATATATATATATATATATATATATATATATATATATATATATATATATATATATATATATATATGTATATATATATGTATATATATATGTATATATATATATATATATATATATATATATATATATATATATATATATATATATATATATATATATATATATATATATATATATATATATATATATATATATATATATATATATATATATATATATATATATATATATATATATATATATATATATATATATATATATTTATATATATATATATATATATATATATATATATATATATATATATATATATATATATATATATATATATATATATATATATATATATATATATATATATATATATATATATATATATATATATATATATATATATATATATATATATATATACTTATATAGTATCGGAAATTTATAATTTACCAATGCGATTGTCATTGCCTCAGCCTTAAAAAAGCAAATAATTAATTGTAGTGCATCTTGAGCCATTTAGTGCTAGGAAGAAGCAAAGTACATACACATACTACTTTTCAATGTTTTCAAAAAAATCCGATTAAATTATTTGCACATCTCTCTTTCCTTAAATTACACATAAATTTATTTACATATAAATGAAAACGGTCCATTTTTGGGTAATTAACTCATGGTTCACTACAATTTTTACTTCCTATGTATCAATTAATTTTAATAAACTTAATTGTTTATTAAAATTTTAAATAAACATTTCATTACCTCTCAATTTATATTCGTATTTACATGCTGAAATTCTGCTAAATTTGATATTTCATATATATCTTGTTGGTTATATATGTTTCATATATATATATATATATATATATATATATATATATATATATATATATATATATATATATATATATATATATATATATATATATATATATATATATATATATATATATATATATATATATATATATATATATATATATATATATATATATATATATATATATATATATTCACATATATGTATATATATATATAATAAATCGTCTAATATCTCCACACAACGCTCTGAATGCACTACTGTGACTGCACGTCCCCTTTCATCTTCAACAAAATAAGCTTGGTTTTTTGGTAAGGAAATGTAATTAACTATGAGTATTTTAATGTTTTAGAATTTAATAAACCCTAATGATGACAAGGTTCTTGTCGAAACCGGTTGGTTAAAGTGTACTAATAATAAAAAGGGGTAAAAACTAAGTTGTTTTATAAAGTTTAAAAATTTATATATAACAATTTTATATTTTCATATTTTAGTTATTATACAGACCTGAATGATGGAAGTTTAACTTCTGAAACACGTAGTCTATAATAAAACTCAAGTGGTAAAAAGCGAAGTGTTTTCTTTGATCATTTTAAAAATAAGTTTCTTCGTCTTAAAAAGCCTTTAACTCTCCACGTTTTCTATAGTTATTGATGATCTTGGTCACTCGGATTTTGCTTTTTCCAGTGTGGACCGGTCTCTTCAAACCTTTTTACCCATTTTTGAACGGGCCCATCATTTAAGTGGCGAAAGCCTTGAATACGCTTACTTAATCACCATTTTTGTAAAACTCTCGCACGCAAACGCTCCATAGGGACCGAATGAAGGACCTAAGAGCCAGGCTACCAATTGACATACCCCACGCATCCCTTGGATTCTTTGCGTTTAATCTTTCTTTAGAGACACCTTTTACATATCGTAAACACAATGTAGCAACTAGATAAAGCAACATTGGGGCGAAAAGCTTCAATAAACAAAATAAAAATACCAACAATCTGCTAAGATCTAGGACATAAATTGGCGAACCCTCTTCTAGTAGAACGGAATTTCGGATTTTCCTAAGGATTTTTACGTAGTTTTCTCCCAGCAATGAGCAAATGCTGAGAAGTTCCTGATTGGCCCACTCTAGTTTATCCTTCCTGTTTCCAACACAGATTAAAATGAATCACGGTCTTAGCCTGAATAAACAAAAATCCACTGATTGTTCTATAAACCTTGTACATAATAAGCAAGGTAAATAATAAATACAGCTCCCATTCAAAATCATCTAAGATCTAAAGTCTTGTATTGGTTTAATTGAAACATATCTTGAATGTTTTCCGCAGATACTTAGTGGTACATTTTATAATATCTTTATAAAATTAATTAACTATGTTTTCACCATTTTTTTATTAATACAATTCAACCGACCGGTTTTAACAATACAGTGTCATCATCAGGGTTTATTTTAAATCAAAAACAATAAAAACATTAACATTTACAATTTTTGTGGAGTGTGTGGAAGTTTTTGGTGAAAGTATTTCAATGTTTTTATTTGAAATAAACTCTGATTATGACAGTGTATTGTTGAAACCGGTCGGTTGAATTGTATTATTATATAAAGTGGTGAAAACAAAGTTAATTAATTTTATAAAGAATTAAAACAATTTATGACATTGTGTTCTGCAGGTCTTAAACAAGAATTAATGTTTTTTTTAATCCTATAGATATGCACTTCAACGACAAGCCTTTGTAATAATTATCAGATGGTACTACATTTGCACGAATGCATATGGTGTCGACCCTATTGTCTCTATCATTTGTTATTGTCTATATTACTTCCGGTCAGCCATTCATTTTGCGGATATTCGTACATTGTTGGTTCTGGTCGCACATCAAAGTGGCAGAAATCTACATTGAAAATTAAAACTGGTTAACGATGAATATGAGGATTTTAATATGTTCAACCCGACATTGCCAGCGCTGAGATCACCAACATTGAAAGCCGTCATTGATATCGCGTGTGTCCCTCGTTTCGTAAAATTTGTCATTGACTTGGGCTGTAATCATTCCCTTTTCCTCTTCTCTTCCCTCTTCCAGGTATTTTCACAAATTTACACACATGGAATTTTGAAATTGGAAGTACTTGTTTTATATACTCGTTTGTGTGAATGAATCAATATAACTGTTGTGCAAAAATAAAAATAAATAAATAAATGAAAGCGGTCGGGTCAGGAGTCCGAATAATCGGCGGGTATGTATTCGTCGGCAGTTCTCGTCAGGGACGCGGATCTGACTTGGCAGGACGTACGGGAGCTGGCAGCCGACAGAAAAGCCTGGAGACAGTTTGTGGACTCCATATGCTCCACCTAAGGAGCGGATATGGTTTAATTTAATAATGTATGAGGAGATGCATGAATGTTGATGTAGATGCCAAGACTGAGTGGTATGGCGTTCTATTGCCTCTGCTTACTGCTTGCTCTCTGGCGTGATGGTTAGTTAGTTAAATTTAATAAAACAGTATTTTTCTTCTTCTTTATTTTTGTTTACAATTCAACATGGCGACTTGAGGTAAAGAGACCTTTTTGTTATGTCACAAGGTTGGCGATTCTCACTTTATCCTGAATGTATCGGCTGGTCAGCCATATGTAAATCATTTACGTGTTTGTACGTCGTACTCTGTGGGGGGTCTGTGAGGACCATGCTATGCAGAAACCATCTAACCCACTATTTGCAAAATGTTACTTTTTATGAATGCTACTTCATCAAATTTTCTAACCCTTTTATACACACCCAATGGTGCATAGGGCACTGCATCGTATTGACGCAGTGTTATCTTGATCGTTACTTTCATGAAGGCACTCCTGGGCTTCAGGGACCATTCCAGGGTAATATTAAATAAATATTAGAGTGTAAAATCACCAATGAGTATTTAAACCCCCTCCCCCTGGTAATTGAACCCGGGACTCCAGCGCGGTAGCTAAAAACGCTTACGATTATTACACCACGGAGGCGAATTGAAACTTAATAAATATTTAACGTTTGATATACTAAAAACACCCAATACAAGAAGACCAACACAAGATTATTAGGTAGTATTGAAACAAACCATACTTCTAAGTGATGTTTTTTTTTAATTCTAGAAACATTCAAATGCAATTATCTTAGCTTCCCAATTTGTGGGCTGGAAGGTTTCTGCATAAAATGTCCCAATTGACTGTATTGGAAATTGAAAAAAATAACTGTTTGAAATAATAAATAACTGTTAAATATTATAAGTATAAGTTACCGCTTTAACTACGGAGTAAACCATTATTTTTTTATTATTAATAAAAATTAAAACACTTTATTTATTTCTTGAACTGTTAACTTCTGTATTGTTGTTCTAATAATAAAAAGGCATAACCTTTTTATTATTAGGTGGTCGATTACAGTGGATAGATAATCCATTATGTACATAGTAAAGATAACTTCAACTCAACATATGAGCTTTTAATGCTTTGCGATATTTAAACCGGTTGCAGACTTGTACTTTTAAGAAGTTAGTTACGATATTTTGCTCAATCTAATCGTTTTCTGACCCTTTTATGAGTATTGCGAACTGGGAGCGGTAACTGATGATAGTAAAACTTTTCGGATCAACAAAAATTGCCTTTACATAAAAAAATATGATTCTTTATGAGTTAACCAAAAATTAAAAGTTCATATAAAAGTTCAAATTTCCATAAAAATTAAAGTATTCTACAATATAAAATTCCTATTATTTCCTTTTATTTGTTTACTTTAGTCCATAGCTTGTAAAAGCCATGGACTACAGTCGATTTACGCGTCCAAAGGGTTAAATAAAAGCTTCTCTCAATCTCACCATAGATGTCTCTAATGAAATTCTAGTATATTCAAGGACTATGTTTCGAATTTGAGCAATATGTATAGAAGTTCCAAGAATTTGAGTAGTGTGGTTGTCAATCACGGGTAGAATTGGTGTTACGTGTATGTAAAGTGATCGCTTAAACTAGCCTATGACGGTCGTAAGACCCGAAAATTCCTAGACTTCCATATTCTTTTTCATCAATATTATTTTTTGAAATCTCATCAAAGATGAAGAGAAGAATATGGAAGTCTGGGTATTTACGGGGCTGACGACCGTCATAGGCTGGTGTAAGTGATCACTTTACACACATTTAACATTCACCAATTATTGACACTACCCATTATTGACATCCACACTACTCAAATTCTCGGAAGTTCTATATATATGAACCAATTCAGAAACCTTATTCTTGAATCACTAGAACTTGACTAGAGACATCTATTGGTAAGATGTAAAGAAGCTTTTTATTAAGCAGAAACTCTTATATTAGATCAATGTTGAGATGTTAAAAAAATATTATTTCTTAATGATATTAATGAGTTTTTATTTAATAACGAGTTTAATGTCTCGCGATGAGATATATTTCATATAATAAATATCTTGTTTGGCCATTTTGGCTTTCATCCAATGCATACATTTTACACAATTAGTTACAATTGCAATTCAATACAAAGTAACTACAGTGTAGCGCGATTCAATCATTTTTAGATTTGAAAGTAAATAAATAAAATTTAACTACCAACCTTAATAATATCATATAATATGCTTAACTACTGTATATGATTTCAGTTGCGTAATAAAGCTATGATTATGGTCTAATGGGTGATACTTCTATACGAGGTCGTGTATATATGACGAAATATGTAATTATTTTTCAAAATAAATTTTATGTGAAATATACTAGATGGGTGTTTTTTTTAGATGTTTGGCTTTCAAACTGCCTACATTATCTACACAGAATCTCAATTTGGCAGTTGACAGTTGATTTGTAGTCAGTACGTTTTGCCACTTAACCATGAATAGACTGAATGGCCATTTCGGTGAATGGACCGAATACAATATTCAGCTTAAGCCTCTTTTCAACGCATAAATTTGTTCACCGATGGGGCACATTTTTGGTTAAATGTCGATAAGCAGAATTGCCGAATTTGGAGTGGAGAAAACCCAGAAGCCTTTGTCGCGACGCCCTTACATCCATTAAAAGTCACTGTTTGGTGTGCTTTATGGGAAGGTGGAATCATTGGCCCATATTTTTTTTTAAGACGATGTCGGCCAGAATCAATGGTGAACGCTACAGAATCATGATTACTGACTTTTTGTACCTCAGTAGTTTCAACAAGATGGCCCAACATGCCACACGGCGGGTGCCACTATCAATTTATTGCGGAAAATTTGAATTTGTATACTTTGAAATAAAACACCCTACATATTCCAATTGTTTGAGAGTTGTGACCGAGGCATAATATTGTACTATATATAACAAAGGAGGCTTCAGGCCCAATACCCGATAAATCGCAACACAATTTTCTTTAAACGCAGGCAATATTTAACTTGATCGATGTTTTTTTTTCTGAAAACACCGTATTTGTATTGAAGAAATAAGTTTTTCTTCGAAATAAATGTGTGGTTTTGGAAATAAAAGAGTTTATTGGAACTGCAGACAGTTGGTAGAATTCCATATTGAATTGTTGGGTAATAAAACCAAAATTAAACACGGTTTATTTGGTTGAATTCTACATTTATTTATGTATATTTTAATACGTGACGCGTTTCGTCTTCTTAGGACATTATCAAAAACTAGAGTGTTTGATATTGTCCTAAGAAGACGAAACGCGTCACGTATGAAAATATACGTGTGGTTCCTCGAGCGCCCGACGCGGCTGCTGAGAGAACCCGCTCCATCATTTATTTAATTTTCTCCGAACATTTACATCTCAAGTCTACAATTTTTTGCTCATCTATAAATATTGTGATTGGTGTTAACTTGAAATGATTAAAAGTTATAATTTTATAAAGGTTAGCTGTTAACTGATGAAAGTGCATCAATAATATCATTGCGTCCTTCAATATAGCAATGCTGGTCTAAACCGTGTAGTGTATTTCTAAGAATCTGTGCCGAATGAACACATGTGGCAAGTTGGCGTTAAAAAGTGCTTTGTGTTCGTCCCTTAAGGGTACTTTACGACCATAGTGTATTCATCCGAAACCCCTTACTTCTCGGGGATAAATGACTGCAATAAAAATGTGCAAAGACAATACCAATCTGAGAATATGTGCTTAAACGGTTAAATTTTATGAAATCGAACTACAAACTTAAATACCTCAATTGCGCCAGCTCCCATTTGTATGAAAGCAAAAGCGGAAAACCTCAGAGACAAAACCATCATTTCGGATCATGGAAGGGCGGCAAAAGAGGATAAAAGTGAAGTCCCGTTTGAACTGTGCTAGTCTGGAAGTTGGAAGTTGGCCATCCACAATGACGAGGAGATCAACAAGCTGCCCTCCAGCGTGACGACCATCGCTCAGGAATGCGTCCTGCCCAACACCTTGGCCATTCTCAAGCCCATGGGATCAAGAGGAAGGCGTTTTAATTTGTCGGCTCATCTTTTTCCCGCTCCTGACTCGACAGCCCGAGATCGATTGACGACGTTTTAATCCATTTTTTTATATCATTATCATCATCATCTTATTATTATTATTATTATTATCCATGTCTTTATAAGCGCCCTTGAGGTAGTATTTTACGAAAATGGCGCTATACAAATTATCCGAATTATTATTATTATTATTACTATACATAAATAAATATTGAATTCAACCAAATAAACCGTGTTTAATTTTGGTTACATTACCCAACAAGAAAAGAGTTATTGAAAGGAGTTAAAAAAAGAATTTAAAAAATATTTTACTTGTTAGTTATTTAGCACCAGTACGATCACTTCAAGGTCAACCCTGACGATATTTCTCAAGTTTCCCTCAAGTTTCTTATTTCTTTATATCGGTTATCTTTAAATTGATTATGAAATGGAAATGTCAAAAAAACGGTTTCAGGATATGACAGAAAAGGGGATGTAAATATGTGATTGTATTGTAATAATCACATTGCCGATTGACGTCATAATTTTTTTCACGACATCAATACAATTCTTAAAATTGTATTTGTACTTGTTTTTCCATAAACATACATTTACTAAACAAATTTAATTTGTTATTGTAATGAATATTGAAATGTTATTTGAATATATCGTAGTCATACAGGAGAAAGTGCATTTTTTACAAAAACGTTATCATTGACTATTTGATATCTTACTAGCTTAATAATGCCCTGAAAAAATCACAAAGGATTTTAAACTTGGAGCATAATATATTGACTTGTTAAAAATGACTAACTGCATTGATGAGGGCCATTTAAGTGGCCCTCCTGAACATTTTACTTTTTGTTAGTTGGTCACTTTCTCCTGTACGAATACGACATATTTTTTCAATAAAAAGTTTGACATAAAGTTCCAGGAACTTTTTGTTTTAAAAAAAAGCCCTGGATATTATAGATATCTTTACAGGCATTAAGATTTTTTTGTAGAGTGAATCTGGGTACCGGCCCTTTCTCAGTCTTTTTTTATGTCTGAGTTAAAACATCTTTAATTTCTTTATAAAAATCATTCGAGGGTTAAATTCCAGTATGTATAATATTTGAGTTCATTCGGACGTACTAAATATAAATACATATTTACCTGAAAATACTTAAGTACTTAAATAAACGGTAGTGTATTATTGTAGAATAACGTTTTGATTTTCAGATTGTTAAACATAATTTTTAATGACAATTGTATGTCATGTTATTGATTAGTCTGTGTTATTCTCCTCCATGATTACATTAGCACACTTATGTCAATATTGAAAATCGTCATGATGTAGACTCCACTCGTAACGTAGAAGGACACAAGTGTTTTTCAATTCTGTTAGTACTAGATTCAATATAAATATTGGCTTCTGACGTGTATATTATCAGGCTGACACGATTACGACTCGCAATTCGAGGTGTAATCTGAATTTCAACTATGAGATTAATTAATCGAATGGTTGCATTTTTAACAAAGTACAAAATTCAGTTATAAGGCGTTTTTATTATATATTGCTTTAACATTATCTTGTGGAATAACAATTGAAAATAAAACTCTAAAATTTATCTATTTTCATCTTGAATCAGTTTTCGAATTCAGTCGTGTTTACGATAATAAACTCACGTGGTCTTATACAATTTTTATACTTGTGTCATAATATATAACATAACCTTAAATAACTTCTGCACCATTCAAGAGGCTAGATCTGTGGTTCTTAAAGTGTGAGCCGCGGCTCCCCAGGGAGCCGGATTTAACAAATATTGTACTTATCGCTCACTCCTTTCAAGAACGTCAAAAATAAAAATAAAAATTAACTTTTCAGGAGAACGTTTTTAAAGTTTAAAAATATAACACAATGTATTAAAAATAAATATCAAGTCACTTATTGAATTATTTTTACTGTGCAACAGATCTTATTAGGTAAAACCTGAATGTTTTTTCTCCATTTGAAAAATATTTAGTTTATTTAAAAAAAGAATTAAACAATACCTTTTCTTCAAATGCAAAAACAACATTTTCTGCCCTGTAGCGGGTATATATTAAGTTAAAAATATGCCGCTTTTGCTGGGATATCGTACATTTTCTGGGCGATATGTTTTATCTTTGCATAGTTGTGAAGTCCAATTTAAGAGATTATATAACAATAAATACTATTCCACCTAAAAGTAATTAAACATTGTTTGAATTTTTATCTTCTAAAATTGGCTAATTATTTTATATTGAAATATCGTACGTCGTATGTTTAGTATTTTTCATGTCATACGATTTGCACGTAAGTGCGTTACTCTTTGAACTGAGCAGATAACAAATGTCGCTTTATGATTTATCCATGAGAAATTGGTAGTAATTAAGACAACATACTGTTTTAAAATACAATGATTTTTATCTCAGTGATATCCATAACATTATTTTTTCGATAAATTTATTTGATGGTGATAAAGGTTGGCCTAATAATAGGCGTATTCTTAATGGACGTTATTGCGACACATTAAAAAATATAAATAAACTTATGTAATTAAATGCTTGATGTATGAATACATTCAAAATATGTATCTCATTCCTACTAAACTAACGTATAAATGGTGACTTTTATAAAAAAAATGTACAAATAGGTTTGTAATGTTAGTATATAACTACTCGCCGAGATTTATTGTGTATCGGTTTTGAGACGTGCCCGTTTCTTCGTCAGGACAATCACTACAACAGCGAGCAAACTGTCTACGGAAGTTACGTGTAGTATTGTTTGCATGCTGTTGTAGTGGTTGTCCTGACGAAGAGACAGATACGTCTCGTCGAAAAAATTTATTCTTTGCTATTATGTACAAGGATTTACAGCATTTATTTTATTATATGTCTTAAAAATAATAGTGGATGCGTATAATTAATTTTAAATGTACAAGGTTGATCCCTTAAAACAATACAATAGATACAACAATACAATAGAAACAATGGATTCAAAATCTTATATCAATGAAGATTTTTCACATAGCTCCTTATGAAAAATCGAAAAAAATGAGGGCATTTTTTTCGATTGTTGCGCGGTATGATCGATAATCCTGAAATTATCCGGAGCATTGGTCTGTATGTTCCCGATAGTTACCTAAGACCGCGTCGGCATAGATTGTTTCACATTCCTATACACAGGACCAACCTGCCGATGGTTATGCCTGTAGGAAGAGCTACCGCTATGTTGAACAATATCACATTGGATATTGATCTGTTCTTCTACACATTTAACAAGAGTCTTCTTGCTTACTTTTTAATTTGTTTTTTAAATGTATACGCTTTAAACGTTAGTTTGTAATGTATATATCAATTATTGAATAAATTGAAATTGAAATTGAAATTTTTCTTATTCGTCTTGTGATAAGACACCACTAAAACTGATAGATCTTACAATATCTTTAAAATAGTGTGAAAGTCAAGGACAGACTATAAATAGTAAATCGAACTCAGATTTGCACCAGTAACAAAAAGAAAAGTAGGTCTTTCGCCCACTCATCTACTAATTCTCAATAATCTTGGCAAAGTAACAAAAAAAACATTCATTTGCTGCTTACTGTTCATTACCGCCTTTTTTATCTTTTTCTCTTGAAATAATTTAATTTTGAATTGCTCACCTGTGCGTGAAGTTATGGGTTCGTTTCCTGACTGAGTCGGTACTTAAGGAAGTCTGGTACTATGAGGCCATTACTAACCTATTCGTGGTGAATGTTATAGAAAAGATAATGAGAGAGCCCTCACACAAATCAAATCAAATTATTACATTATTCTCAATAGTATTAATATTTAAAGCATTTAATTTGTGGTTAGTCATTTTAACTTGTTTTTTTTTACAAAAATGATTATATTATTAATATATAACCACTCAATTACTAACACAGCATGCAAACAATACAACCCTTTAACACCAACGGGTCGACCAAAAATCGCATGTGTTAGACATTTTTTGTAGTTTTGAGTGTGTAAATGGTGCTATGGTGGTGAAGGGTGGCATTGTTTGCATACTGTGTTAGTGATTGTCCTGACGAAGAGACGGGTACATCTCGAAACCGGTAGACATAAAAATCTCGGTGAGTGGTTATATACTAATATTATTAGCATTTTTGTAAAAAACAAAAAAGCAAATTATTACTTTTGTATTCTTTTACTAAAATGTTAGTAATATCAGTATATAATCACTCACCGAAATTTTCGACCATCATTCACGTGTATTTACAGAATAAAACGCTATCCGCTGATTTTACTGATAAATCTTTTATATTATTTTAATTGATTTTACACGAAGGAAATTTATACGTTCCCTTGGAATAGTAATCGTTATATCATTATACACACATACATACATATATATAATTTACCGAGTAAAAGGTTGACCTTTTCAGAAACTTCCATTACGATATGTATAATGAATATTTTTATATTATCAGCAAAACACAATAGCAAGATTACAGATTTTATCAATGAACCAAAATATTTTTACCTGAATGAAAGCTTTTTAAATGTATATATTTTTTCTGACCCGATGGTGTATGGATCGGTTCTAGGCGGTGTTAATTTGATTGTTTTATTTTTGTTTTTAATTTAAACAATAAATTTTTGAGTAAGTTAACATCACAATACATGTATTGTATGCTAAATAACGTGAATCGTTTCACCTATTCGTCTGATATAGGCCAATTTTCCCTACCGCATCTAAAAACGTTCACTTCAAAAATTATTTAAAAAAAACTTTTTATAATTATAAAGTAGTACAGTGGAACCTCTCATAACGAGTAATTCGCATAACGAGCTAAAAATCTGTTAAAGTTGCTCCCTTAACGAGCGATGAGCAGCCAAGTGCTGGCCACCAAAGAGCTTTAAAAGCATGGGAAAATGTTGCATCGTGCATTAAAAAGCATCACCCTAATAAAGAGGTGGCTATTCGTGCTACAAATATATTAAATGGCAATGCTGTGATACATTTTTGCCAAATTTTGAAGAGTCGGCAAAAACAAATGTCTTAAAACAGTTTTCTAGTTAAAAGAGATTAATTATTTGTTATAAATTTACATTTTTGATTAGGTTTTTTTTTCAAATAAAAATTATATTCCAAGTTTTTACACTTCTTAACAATTTATAAGTAATTTTATTTGAAAAAACGTTAAAAAAATTAAATATAAAATTGAATTTTCATTCGGCCTGGAACACATTATCGTATGTTTCGCTTAACGAGTAAGATGCCGGAACAAATTAAACTCGTTATGAGAGGTTCCACTGTAATTAATAATTTGTGTACCGTGAAAATTGGATATATATTTATATGGCACACCACAAATTATTTTCGTACTTATGGGTTGTATAGTATAATATTGAAAGTCATAAACGATTTGATATCTGATTATTGATGCATATAATGAAAATGTCGAATGTACTTGACCTACGGCATGAACACGAATGATAATTACACATTATTTCTAAGTATTGCATCATATTTTTATACAACCTAGTATAGATAATGTTGGTTATCATCAAAGTCCGGGTATTTTCGGTAGTCAGCTTTTTTGAAACTCTGAAAGGGGTCCAAAAACTCAAGTTTCTGACCCCCTCCTAATTACACCCTGTCAAGTAAACCCATTGAAAACACACAATTTTAAACATATTTGTAAAGTGAAATTTCTAAGGGTGTGTAAATAGAATGTTGACGAAGATACCTTCCTATAAACTGAAAAGATTAGCTTAATAAACTTCCTATGCCCCCTTCAGGGTTACATTTATTAGTAATAAATGTAACCCTGAAGAGGGCAACAGGTTGTTGCCGAAACTAGTTAGTTAATAAAAATGTGAGTGGATCAGAACACAAAGTATTTTTATTTCTCGAAATAATTTATCAATATGATCCACAAAGTTAATGCTTTCAATATTCAAAACTTAATAAACTTCCTGTCGGATGTTGTTCCTACCCAGAGATATATTCTACATATCGCTCACTCCTTTCAAGAACGTCATAAATCAAAAAACTTGATTTTTCAGGAGAACGTTTTTAAAGTTTAAAAATATAATACAATCTTTAAAAAATAAATATCAAGCCACTTATTGAACTTTTAACTCTGCAACAGATCTTTTGAGATGAAACCTGAAGGTTTTTTCTCCATGTGAAAAATATTTAGTATTTTTGAAAAAATAATTAAACAATACATTTTCTTCAAAATGCAAAAACAACACTTTCAGCCCTGTAGCGGGTAAATATTAAGTTAAAAATATACCTCTTTTGCTAGGATATAGTCCATTTTTGTGCATTCCGAAAACATGCTCAACTGAAAATTGGCGATTTTTGATTTATGACGTTCTTGAAAGGAGTGAGCGATATGTCTAAAACCGGATCATAAAGATAAACTATAGTAGTATGTAATACCAAAATGAGTATTTTATTTGGAGATTTTTAAATTGCTTATTTTATAAATAATATTTTGAAATTCCTTGATTTATCAAAGATTTGGAATATGAAAACAATGGTCATTGGCTAAATTTCATTGAAAAACAAATAATACCGTTTTAACCATAAAACAATTTGTTTAACGATTATTTTTCAAAAATCGTAATTAATGCCGAAATAAACTAATATATATATATATATATATTGTATATATATATATATATATATATATATATATATATATATATATATATATATATATATATATATATATATATATATATATATATATGTGTGAACGTAAATCAGTTATAAGTAATGAAAGCGTTTCATGAAAGCAAAACTGGCAGTACACAACGGAGTCTTTGTACCATATGGAGTTGGGAAAAGAAAGATGAAAGTAGACTGAATGCAGTCTAAATGCGACCTATTCCATAACATTTTTTTTCCAAAATTGCATCTGCGAGATGATGCTGATAAAATATGGTATCATTAAGGCCCAGTATTCGTTAAGTCGCAACTATTTTTTTTAATTAAAAACAAATACTTAGTAAATACCACTATTTCTTAAAATTTATTGTGACACTTGACTTTAACAGTTTTTGAATTGCAAGAATAAGTTTTTTTTTCTAAATAATTATATGGTTTTGAAAAGATTTATTATAAATAAATAATATTTTTTCTATAAATATTCTTTAAAAAAAATCCAACATACATTATTTTTTTAAATCGGGCGTAGAAAGACGTGTTATCTGGTGGCAGTCGGCCGTTGAATGCCGTGTTTAATTGTATCCCCTTAAGTTTTATAGGATTTAATCCACTTCTTAAATCCGACGTTTGAGAGTATTTTCGGTATTTCCTACTGGTTAATTCTACTTATCAAATAGTCCGACTGGAATTGCCCCATAAAGTGATAACGAATTTGCGGTTAGCCGATGTGATAATAATTATACAAGAAGTAATAAATAAATAAAATAAAAAACGTATAATACTTGCGTTCAAATTTTTTTAAAGGTGTAATTTTCAATCTTTTATTAAATGTTATTTTTTGACATCTCAAAATAGATTAGAAGAATATGGAAGTCTGGGCATTTACGGAGGTTACGACCGTCATAGGCTGGTTGAAGTGATCACTTTACACACTTCAATCTATGTTGAGATGTCAAAAAATAATATGAAAAATAACTCCATAAATAATATAATAATAGTAAAAATAATTCCTAATTGGAGATAATCCAGATTTGTGCACAAGTACTTATTTGAACACACTCAATATGAAAAGAAAAAAAAGTACTTAATACTTTTTTTCATATTTCTTTCAAAATCATATGGTGTTATGCCACACCCGCATGCATTTTACAATTTTTCTTTGAAAATGTTTTTCAAATCGAAAATTCTCCAAATACCTTTGATTACCCATATGAATTCACGATTTTCTTGCTTCACTCAAAAATAAACATCCATCTATAAATCTTACATATAATAAAAATTCATAGTTTTTGTATTAATTTTTAAATCAAACACAGATTTTTTGAGTCTTCTAAGTTATATTTTTTTAAAAAACACATAAAAAATAATATTGTGACGAATGTGTTCGTTTAAAAATTCCATAACTAGGCGAAACAATTGTCACAATATAAATTTTGTAAAGTGTTTTTTTTTAAATATAAAACAACTTAGTAGACTCAAAAAATCTGTGTTTGATTTTAAAATTAATATATAAATTAAAATGGAGTTCTACAAAAACGCCAAATCAATAAATAAAAATTCATAGTCCACGAATACCTTTTGGTCCATTTGTACTTCTCGTAGATCTCCAAATACTCATTTGTCTGGATACTTGTGCTTTTCATAGGTTAGTTATTTATTTGCAACGTTGAAAAATACACATCCTAAATGTATTTGTGTTTTTCGTGGCTTACAGATAATAACAAATCGGTCTTTCAGTACCTATTTATGTTTCTCATAGATCTCCAAATACCCATTGGTCAAGGTATTTGTACTTTTCATAGATCTGACAATACCCATTAGACGTGTAGTGTGCTTTTCAGCTCTTTCTCTTAAGGCATATCTTTCGTTAAGTCATATCTTATTTTTCTGTAAATCCAGGTAACATTTTACGTAATACTTTTTAGCGTTTTTCTTGAAATAATTATATGGTTTTGAAAAGAAAAAAAGCTATTGAAAGGTAAGGAGTTAGAAAAAATACATTAAAATATTTTTGTGCATATATTCTAAATATATCAAAAATCGTCAATTTTCAGTTGTGCATGTTTTCGAAATGCCCAGAAAATGTACTATATCCCAGCAAAAGCGGCATATTTTTAACTTAATATTTACCCGCTACAGGGCAGAAAGTGTTGTTTTTGCATTTTGAAGAAAGGGCATTGTTTAATTTTTTTTAAATATTCAAAATTTTTTTCAAATGGAAAAAAAACCTTCAGGTTCTACCTAAAAAGTTCAATTAGTGGCTTGATATATATTTTTAATACATTGTATTATATTTTTAAACTTTAAAAACGATCTCCTGAAACATCAAGTTTTTTTTAAATATGACGTTGTTGAAAGGAGTTAGCGATATGTTTCATACGATTCATTGTACTTCGAAGAAAATACTATTACGCAAATGAAAATACGAAATAAGTATTGAATTGTATCGTTTATTTTAAGAAGGAATATGAATTTAAATGAGTTTCCAGATTATGTAAAAGAGTATTTATGTTTTAACGATCTATTTTCCAACTGTCACTAACATGGGTGTCGACAAATGAGTACTTATTCAGTCACGTTAGTACACCTACAACTTGTGTAGAAATGCGCCGTAGAAAATAGACACCTACTCATTGTATTTTATATATGTTTTAAACATCTAAAATTAGCGCTTTACGGCGCTCGTTGCCTTATGATACGCTTGATAACCGATAATTACGTGTGTAAAAATGGTGTATACACACTATTTTGAGGCTAGCTATCTTTGGACTGATAAAAATCTACGCATGATAAAAATATATTTGTGCATCTGCTATATTATGATAAAGTGCCTGATATCAGTAAAATAACATATTTCATTTCTGTATACACAAACACACACACACACACATATATTTATATATATATATATATATATATATATATATATATATATATATATATATATATATATATATATATACATAACTATATATATATATATATATATATATATATATATATATATATATATATATATATACATACACATACATAACTGTAACCGTAAGAGTAGAGTGTAAATTATACGTAATAAATGTGTGCTTTATTATAAGTGATTTTTTCACTGTAATATTTATTCAATATTACCCTGGACTGGTACCTGAAGCGGAGGGCTGATCACCTTTCCTTCATGTGTAAAACGATCAAGATAACACTGCTTTTATATGAAACAGTGCCCTATGCACCATTGGGGTGCGGATAAGGGTTTATTATTATTATTATCTTATTATTATTGCATTAACTTGATCGGCCATCGTGTGGGGATCTTCCTCTCATTCTTTGTTCTCTCCACGTTTCCATCTCAACGACTAGTTCATATATGTAGAGAAATCGATAAAATATTGATTTAAGGAGTCAAATTCAGGATAAATGTACGAGGGTTTGCAACACACTCAAGATATCATCAATAAATTATAAACTTGACATATCATTAAAAACTAAGCTTCAAAATCTAAGCTGACAGCTGTCAAAACGAATTGCTAAGTATTGACAAATAACCACTAGAATTTATATCTATACGCCAGTTGACAGTTGACAGTTTGCCAGTTGACAGTTTGTTGGAAGACTGTCGCTTCTACGTTGTTGCCATTCACTATCTTTCTGAACCCGATAACATTCATATTTTCTTTTTATGTGATTTAATTTAGTTATTTTATCTCTAATGCAATAAGTATGTATGTTTATTGAGAATCGTAAGTAATAACATATATTTATTTATTTATTCAACTTCTTATAAAAAATATATCGCTCACTCCTTTCAAGAACGTCATAAATCAAAAATTGTAAATTATCAGTCGTGCGCGTTTTCGGAATGTCCATAAAATGTACTATATCCCAGCAAAAGCGGCATATTTTTAACTTAATATTTAACCGCTACAGGGCAGAAAGTGTTTGTTTTTGCATTTTGAAGAAAATGCATTGTTTAATTATTTTTTTCAAAAAACTAAATATTTTTCAAATGGAGAAAAAAACTTCAGATTTTACCTAAAAAGATCTGTTGCTCAGTAAAATGTTCAGTAAGTGGCTTGATATTTATTTTTAATACATTGTATTATATTCTTAAAAGTTCTCCTGAAAAATCAAGTATTTTGATTTATGACGTTCTTGAAAGGAGTGAGCGATATGTGTAATATTATACATTGGCGGGCTTATTCCTAAGATGCGATGTCTTACAACCTTCCAAAACAAACTAGTAATACTACTTAAAGATTGAACCTTTTAAAATTTGTCATTTGTAGGATAGTTCAGTAATCTAGGGTTAAAAATGGACATGCGCTGAATAACAGTAATTATTTTGTTAGCATTTATATCGTCGTATAAGCCGAATGGATCATTTTCAGACGGGAGGAATACCTAATTTAACACACTCAACCTATAAAGGATTGTATTAGACTCGTTTTGTGTTTATAACAGCCGATATAATCAATATTTTCTTTCATTTTCTTTTGGAAAATTCACCTTCCTAAAAACGTTGTTCTCGTAAGTTGGTAATGAATGACGTCACAGCAACGATGGACTTATTTTAATATTGGTAACATTGCTAAATTATTGGCGGCTCTATTTGTTGTTGTCTGTGGTCCACCCTCCCACCCCCCCCCCCTTCCTCATATTTGTATAACATAAATGGTAGTGTAGTGGGTAAACAAACAATCTACTATTATTACAGCTCTATAAACCATATGACGTCATAAAACTTTCGATAACGGAAATTCGATGACGTATGCGAATGCACGTTTTATTCAAATATCTAATGTTTAAACCTTAATTATCTCCCTTAGTTCTCTACAGAATCAATAAGAAAGTTATCGATAGTCTTGCGATTTTTTATATTAAATTATTAGCAAATAAACCAACATCGTGGCATAAATCTATTGTTAGTCATAATTAATCATCTACAAATAGTAATAAGACATTAGGACCCAGTATTCGTTAAGTCGCAACTTAATATTCTCTAAATCTAGGTAACATTTTACGTATTTTTCTTTCGTTAAAACACTATTTTTGCATTGACAAGAGAAGTTTTTCTTCGAAATAATTATACGATTTTGCAAAGAAAAGAGTTATTAAAAGGAAAGGAGTAAAAAAATCTATATACTTAAAAAATATCCAATATAAATTCTTTAAAAATATCGGGCGTCGAAAGACGTGTTACACTGTCGGCGGTCGGTCAGTGAATGATTTCTGTCTTTGTGAATATCCATTCAATGAATATTCACAAATAATTAATGGGTTATTCAGCAAATAGTATGTAAAAACAAAATGAGATAAAATAATGAAGAGTATAACAGAGTTATCAAAAATATGCTAAAACATAACTACTCGTACTTTCAGTATGCTATACTATATGTATAAAAGATAACAGCTAAATATACTTTTTAGCATTGACAAATATGAGAAAGATATACAGTTAAAAATAAAAAGGAAACGAATGGACTCCATATAAGTATGTGAGCGTGTTAAAATATACTCTGCACAATCCCACTTTGCATATATATATATATAGGGCTAATTACAATTACATACATACATAGCCCAAATGCATACTTAAAAGATTCCGTTAGTAAGCGGATGTATATATATATATATATTTTATGTTTAGTATCATTTATAAATAAAAAATATCATTTATAAATAAATAAAACATTATGCCTTGGATGTAAAGTTTTGATTTCTAACTGATTTAAGTTGATATTTCAATCAAAAGGGTAATTCTATCCTTACAGGGACATCTTTGGTCAAGTGTCGTCAGTAAATTTGTGTTAAAATTGTAAGAAATAATGCATTACAAAAAGCTTTCTTTACTGATTTGTAGATATCACACTAAAGTATCTTTATAATACGATCTACCACGGATGTGGGCGTGGCTTAACCTGCGGCTGTTATTCGAATATAAAAACATACCTACCGCCAACGTTTGGCGGCAGATAGGCGGATGGGTCAAGACACTTGAGTTTATTTAAGACGACTAGTTTCGGAAGCAAAGCTTCCATCTTCATTTGTAAATGAAAACTAAAACATAATAAATAATTGTTCTGCGACTGATTTTTTTGCTATATCTCCGGCGGTTATATGACGAGTTATAAAAATATTTTTCGTTCAATATGCTTTGTTTTTCTCGTTGTTTTTTTAAGTATTTTTGTAACATAAATTTTTGTAATATTACAACTAACTGTAAGATGTATTCTAAATTTCGATGTATAACGTATTTAAAAAACGATAATATGAATCGATAATTTTTGCACAACCCTGAAATAATCCCTAACATACTGTCCAAATTTTTGAATTACCTAACGTCCAAGTGACTCTGAAATCTAGCTACGGCTTATGCAACACCGTTTATCATGTCCCTACTCAGGCTTCAACTTTAAAAGTTTCATAGCCTATGCCTACTTGTGAGTGGGTTTACTCTTTATGTTTAAAGTTACTATAATTTCATGTAATTCATGATTGAAAATTCTAGGCAAAAACACTCGCCATACTGTCCAAAATGTATCTGATACTTTTATAAATCATGACGTCAGATCCGACGGATCCGATGTTTCTCGCTAAAGGACCGAAAGCCGATAATCGGATTTTGGTAAACAAAGGGTTAAAATGATGTTACACAATTTTTTTGTGAATGTGTTTATGATCATCATGAAAACTTTGATTATTTCTGACCTTCAATGATAAGCTCAAGTATGTAATAAAAGCAATAACTTTTGTTATTGCGGAGATAATGAAAAATACTTGACTGTTTTCAAATATACTCGTACACAAATGTAAATAAAAAATATATTTTCGTTATCTATGTTCATTAACAATATTTTTAAACTATATACAAGAAAAATATACACACAAAACATATTTTGGTGTAGGCAGACATCAAAGCTGTGGAAGAAAAAACACAAAACGGGACACATCGCTCACTCCTTTCAAGAACGTCATAAATAAAAAAAATCGTAAATTTTCAGTTGTGCATGTTTTCGGAATGCCCAAAAAATGTACTATATCCCAGCAAAAGCGGCATATTTTAAACTTAATATTTACCTGCTACAGGGCAGAAAGTGTTGTTTTTGCATTTTGAAGAAAAGGTATTGTTTAGTTATTTTTTTAAATATACCAAATATTTTTCAAATGGAGAAAAAACCTCCAGGTTTTACCCAAAAAGTCTGTTGCACAGTAAAAAGTTCAGTAAGTAGCTTGATATTTATTTTTAATACATTGTATTATATTTTTAAACTTTAAAAACGTTCTCCTCAAAAATCAAGTTTTTTGATTTATGACGTTTTTGAAAGGAATGAGCGACATGTGACTTCACACATCTAAAATTAGTAATAATTTATAAGCAAGAAAAATATATAAAATTTCGATATAGAATGTACTGATTTTTTAAATTTTTTTAAAAATTATTCTTATTATTACATTTTATTACAGCTTTGATATCTGCCATGAAATTTTGTCAAATACACATTGCTCTAATTTTTTTATGTAATAAAACATGTATTCAAAATTCCCAAAAATGATACAGCGTACTACTATATTTAGTCATCTCAACGGTCACTGATTGAATTATATATATTATTAAAAATAAATCAAATAAAAATAAATTTTATCTTTTTTGTTTCAGATTTTCTATAATTCAAGGCTAAGAGAGGGACAAGTCATCAAAATGGTTAGCGTAAGTACTAGAAAATATTATAATAATAAATATGTTATGAGCCTTATTGATTTCCAACATGCAGATTATAATGTCCATAACATGAACCAATATACAGTCGAACTCGGTTATAACGAGGATGACAGGACTGACTTTGCTCGTTATAACCGTTACTCGTTATATCCAAGTTAATGTATTTTTTTATAAACATACCTATCATATGAAGACATGAAGTATCTGAAATCAGAATAAATCGTAATTCAAACAAAATAAACAATAAACCCATGTCATATTTTTTTAAAATAAACAATAAACCCATGTCATATGTCATATTTTTCTGTCAATTAACTTTTCATATAAAATTCGGAAAATCTTGCGCTTCTTTGGGTACAAAACCATTGTTGTAAAGTTTCATCAACATTCGTACGATCCTATTTTGTTCCTATTTTTTTCGGGTCCCTGATGTTCTTTTCAAATGCAGATAAAAATACAACGTTGACAATACGAATGTTGAAAACATTTTACAAACTTTAACATTTTACAAGCCACATTCTTTTTCACCAGTAATTTCCGCCTTTTCACGAGTTGAGAGATACTTTCTCTTATTAGTAGACATGTTTTTAATTCGAGGGTAATCGTTAAGTTATCTACTGAAGAGAACTGATCTGACATTACCCATCTCATAATGTTTAGTATTCATTGCCCAGAGTAAATACTCGTAAAGAACATATAAAATGTGGAAAATATTGTGGAAATCCCCAAAACAAGCATGACATTAAAATATTATGAAAAAGTTGTTTATTGTTATAAAGTAGGACCCTACAGACATGACAAAGCTTGCAATTTGCAACATGCAATTAAAACCCAAAAGCATTGAACCTTTTTTTAAATTGTCAGTGATAACAATAATTTAGTACTTAGTGTCATAAACGTAATCTGACCCCAGTGCCATCGGTCTAATTGCCCAGTCGGATTTTATTGCTTAAGGCCGAAAATGTTTTAAAACATTAAAATATTTACTTCATTAAAAAAAAGACGATCTCTTTTTGCTTGCTATAGCCTAGATGTTGCTTGTTATAACCATGAATAAAGTATGGAGAAAATCATATACTAAAATATTAACGAATGTTTCCTCGTTATATCTGAGATCTCGCTGTATCCGTGCTCGTAATAACTAAGTTCGACTGTAAGTGATAAAAAAATCTTTGGTTGGGTGCATTAATTTTTTTATGTTTGAAAATATTTTCAGGAATCAAATGGGAACTTACAACCTCCACAGGAATTGGAAACGTTCATACGTTCAGATGCACCAAAGCACAAGATAGTGTCTAAGTGAGTAAACCTCTTTATTTTTACATTTCCTGAGCTTATACCAACAATTTGCCCGTGGGTGTAAGAGTCTACAGAGGTATGACTATAAAATATAGAAAACTCGATAAATTCCCAAAACAAATCCCGGTTATATTCCCAAAACAAATCATGTATACATACACCATGAAGGTAACAGTATGCAATAACGTAAAATTATCTTCTTCTCCGTCTAATTGGTGAATGTAGACAAGACAGGCTTAAACTGTAATATGCTGGCAACCAAAATGTTATCTGCACCAAATTAAACAGCGGGATGAAAGAAACTTTAAAATATGAGACTAATCGATGCTGATGGTACACACAAACTTCTCTTGTTCTTTATAGGCAAATATGAGAAGCCAAGGGCATCCAAAAAACATAAACTTATCTTCCTTGGCTTGCTTTTGTGCAATGTTTTCAATGTAGAGAACAATACTATCGGGTGTTTTATTGATAGATATTATTCGATCCTCAAGTTGACTGACCTCACACAGATGATGCTTTAAATGACATTTTTTTGCAATTAAGTCTGGTTAAACGGTAAATAAAGAAAAGAAAAAGCACACATTTCTAATACAGTGCCAGTTCGATAATCCGAATGCTCCGTAATTCAAAACGCGCTGTAATCCGGAAGATTTTGCGGCTCCGCCTTTTCCCCGGATGATTTCAATGTTTTTCTTTGACTCCTAGTATTAGCAAACAATCAGTGCATAAGGCATTGCATAAATTAATTTATTAAGACAAGTCTAGGAGTGGAGTAAAATTTATGGGATATACATAGAATTCATTACTGCCATATGAAAAAGGAAAAAGAAAAAGAAAAGTAGGTGGGAAAAAGAGAATTGCAGAAATAGCTGGAGATTTAGGGGCTGCATACCTGTACTTCTACTAGCTTGTGTAGCTTGTACACCGTTAACCACTTAACTGATGAATTATGTAGAGACAATTTGTCCGTGCAAGAAATCATATGATGGTTTTATTAATTACAATCCATTAGTCGTCGCCGATAATAGTGTAATACCAAGGATGATCGGTTAGAGTGCCTTCTTCTCCCAGGCCATACAACCATGATCTTTTCGTCCTGAGGAAGAATAATCCTCGAGCCTCGGGAGATGTCCCATATTCCATATCCGTTCATTGTAGATGCAGTCTCCTTTCTGGAAGGTCTCCCAGTTGGGACATTTCACTGCCATGAAGTTTTGTGGGTGCAAGACGGACTCTGCAACACGAAACACGACTGTCCGAACACCTCTCGGGTTATTCAATAAAAACAAATGGGTGTATATTTGACTCTGGCAAAGCAGGAGTGACAAGTCGAAATACAATTTACCCAAACAGTGCTTGGGCTCATCAAATGCAATAAAAACTCCTTGCCCAAGTCACGCTCGGGCTAGTCAGGGAACTAGTTAATTTGCATGTGTCTGTTGAAGTCAAATTCCAGTGTTAGATATTAAATTAACAACATCTTTCCCTTATATATTTTTCAGATACAAATTCACGCAAGACCCGGAAACTGGAGATCAGTTTGACCCGTTCGCTGAAAGGAATGTTGCACATCCTACTACGTAAGAATATTTTTGATTTTTCAATTTTTTTAGAATTGTTTTATTTTACGGTAGGTACCAACATGATAAACATATCGCTCACTCCTTTCAAGAACGTCATAAATCAAAAAACTTGATTTTGCAGGAGAACGTTTTTAAAGTTTAAAAATATATTACAATGTTTAAAAAATAAATATCAAGCCACTTATTGAACTTTTAACTCTGCAACAGATCTTTTCAGGTGAAACCTGAAGGTTTTTTCTCCATGTGAAAAATATTTTGTATATTTCAAAAAATAATTAAACAATACCTTTTCTTCAAAATGCAAAAACAACACTTTCAGCCCTGTAGCGGGTAAATATTATGTTAAAAATATACCTCTTTTGCTAGGATATAGTCCATTTTTTGTGCATTCCGAAAACATGCACAACTGAAAATTGACGATTTTTGATTTATGACGTTCTTGAAAGGAGTGAGCGATATGTCCTTTTATTTCAAAATAATCACATCCGCAATGTAGATATGAGTAATTTTTTTAGGATTAGTATTCTCTAACATTTCTGCATTTTTCAGAATTGTAAAAAATATATTAAGTATATGGAAAGTGAATAATAAAGCAACATTTTTTAACCTTAGTATAAGAATGAAGAAAAAAATATCTCCAATTTATCTTTTGTGGATGTGCCTTCTTTTGAAACGTAAAGACAAACATTTTTTTAAAGATTATTTAATTGTATGTATATGCGAATTAACATTTGAGTGATGGTGTTGGAAGCAGCTAAGTTATTGATGTCAAAATGATATTTCTTAAATGTATTTCAGACGATAATAAACTACATTAAAAAATATTAAATGTGGTACAAAACCGTTTCTGAGTAACAAAATTCAAATTTTCTTTGCTATATTGACAGCATAGTAACTCCTTTTGTAGAGATTTCAAAGTTTGCATCTAAAACCCTCTTTTTACAGCCTTTTATAAACAGAGTATAGAATAATTCATTTAAAAAAAAAGAGAAATATTTGTGTTTTTTTTATAATTTACACAAATATTTCAATTTCATACTATTTTTGTGAGCCTAAGCGGCTCATTATTAGAAAATGATATCAAATTGTCGTAAAAAATGGGTTCGAACCGAGAATCTCTGACTTAAGAGTCCGCGACACTAACCATGGGACCACAACCCGATACATTAGATATTAATTTTATGTATACGTAGTATAAGATTAAGTGTTATTAATTTTTAGTTTGCCGTTTAGCATTATTGTTTAACCCTTTCACTGCACATTTTATAATTATGCACATTTAAAAATGTAGCAAACACATTTATAAATAGATGTGATTTAATATTTAATATGTTTCCCTGGACTGCATATGACCACTACGTGTGGATAAATGATGAAGAGTACAATCAAGTAGAATATATTGGAGAAAAGAAGTGATACTAAGAAAGCATCCAACGGTGTATGAGTGAAAATAATTGTATTTAAATAAATTTGTATTGGAAGGGTTAAAGTAATGATCCATTATGTTTGAGCGATGCTTCACTCATTAATGACTAATAAATAATAAATAACTTGTAATGCGTTCATTGAAAATTGAAAAATTGCATCTTTGTTAATATACAACAGGATATAGCACTCGGGGGGAATATCGGATTTTACAAATTGGCTTTCACTTATGAATAAAAATTTCGTTTGGTGTTCATTGGGAATAGCTATACCACTTTGTAAATATACAGTAGGATAGCACTCGGGAAGCATATCGGATTAAACAAATTGGAAACTGGCATTCACTCATCAATAAATAACTGATTATGCATTCATGAATATTTAAATGATATTTGAATATAATGATTAAAGAAAACACTTCGTTTTTTACCACTTGAGTTTTATTATAGACTACATGTTTCAGAAGTTAAACTTCCATCATTCAGGTCTGTATAATAACTAAAATATAAAATATAAAATTGTTCTATAAATAAGGAGAGGGGAAAGTAAGGGGAAGGGGTTAGTCAAGGAACGGAGTTTGAAAACAAAGGAAAAATGGAAAGCAATGGCGAAGAATTTTGAAACAATATATTATTTAATAAATTATTATTAGAATTCAGGTTTTTTTGTATTTCTAAATTTTCAAGATAATTTATATTTTGGCCTTTATATGGAACAAGGTGTAATAATTTTAATTTATGAGAGTGAAATGAGTGATTAGTATATATTATATGATTTGCAAATTCCGAAAAATAATTACTAACAAGACCGCTATGATATATTGACTAACCCCTTCCCCTTTCTTTCCCCTCTCCTTATTTATAGAACAATTTTATATGTTATATTTTAATTATTATACAGACCTGAATGATGGAAGTTTAACTTCTGAAACATGTAGTCTATAATAAAACTCAAGTGGTAAAAAACAAGTGTTTTCTTTAATCATTGTAACATGTCTTACCACAAAGTTAATGCCGAAACAATAAATAAAATAGTTGTATTTATCATTTTCAAATTTTAACTGTCCAGTCATAACTTGCGCATAACTTCACATTGACATATCTGTTTGCTATCATATAAAGGTGTTTCCTTTTGTTCCCCTTTGCACGGGATAGCCAATGTTGTTCGACACAACGATGTTCAAAACAAAAACAAAAATAAAATACAAGGTTCATGATGGCGAATTATTATTTTTGAAGATGTTATGACCTTATCAGGTAGCGATTTATCAATTTTCCCACATTCGTTTTCCAATATTCACATTATAATAGTGATACTTTCTCTTCCTTCATTTTTTGATGTAGTTAAAATACATATTTAAAAACAATGTTTAATTTTGAATTTTAATGGGATGGTATCAATAACTGTCGGAGATTTATTGATAAGACCATGGTTTACCTTAATATGATGGACACATTTTAATGATTTAGTAATATGCGTATGAATAAATAAATTCCCCTTTCGATTTTGTGTTAAAACCTGGCTAATTATTTATGTATGTAACTACGCGTTGAACTTTAATATTCATTATTCTCTGTGCGAGTGATTCTTACCTGTGAAACTCATTTAATTTATGGAGCATTGTATTTTCACCGTCCTGTTTATGCATTTCTTATTGTCATTTATTTTATCTGACACTTTCAGTCAACTTACCCACTACATATCCATGTTTGATTCTAGATTGTGTGAAAATTTAAAATGCTATACTTGACACTCTTAGCGTCTACAGCCATACAAAAATCAAAAAAATACAAATTTGTTTGTATTGACCCTTTAAGCATATTAATATCAGATTTAAGAAAAAGAATATTGATTTGAAATTAAATTATCAATCAGTAAGACCTGCTTAACGCTGTTTTAATATTATTCAGTAGTCCCTGGTATTCTCCGAAATCGATCATGATTTTGTTTGTAGGTGTACCTAATGGGTACCGAATAATATTTCGGTTACCTGATTGGAAGGGTATTAGATACTTTTTCTCGGTTTTAATTTATCCAGTTTTTTTTTTTAATATTTTCCCAAATTGGCGCAATTGATATCATTAATATTAACTTGTTAACATATTCTCATAACCTCTTTTTAGTTTAGTCCTATTAACTTTTACTTATTGGAATGTTTTCTCACATGAAGCGGGATCATCTTCCTGTATTGTTTTGTTGTTCTATAATGTATGGTTATTTTGATAATAATATACAATTTTGCTGTCGATCAGAAGACTTACTCTAGATGCAATATGAGATGGTTACAACCCTTTTGAAACATGTGTCTTGTCAAAAAATGATTCTATTGTCTTGTCCTATATATTAGTAATTTTATCTAAGGTGTATTGTGCCATTTGTAATAAGCACTTTCAACATACTCATAGCTTTGTATGGCATGTCTATCATTTGGGGTAATAAATATACAATGCTAGACGCAAACCCTGACTATTGTATATTGGCCCTGAAATACGGAAGGAAATGTCAGAAAGACATCAGCAAATGGATAGATATTAAAATTTAAGAAATTTATTACTCAAGCGTATATCATCACCTATAGATTTAAAATTAAATACTCATTCAATGATAATGAAATTTAAAAGATGAAGTTATTACAAATATGTATCCTCATTGCTTTTATTCTCCCTTTTCCTACCTACTTTTCCTCCCCCATTTACATTCTTTCATGTAATTGGCGATCAACAGTGCATCAATCTGACAGGGTGCCATTTACTATTTGTATGAAGATAGAGATTGAAGTAAGAAGAATAATTTTCGTATAAAGTATTTTTTAAATTCATGCATTCTGTTTATTATTATGTTTGTAGAAGTGAGACACTGGCTGATAGTAGTCTTGTAAATCATGGCTTTGCTACTCACAACATTTCCCAGGAACTATAAGCTATTTTGTGTATTTTATTTACGTCATTATCATAGAGCAAAAACAGACTATGTAAGACATGTTGGGTGAAAATTAATATATTGCGTCAAGCTATGTTAGGCTATTATATTCTATTGTCTTGGTCTATTTCTATGCTAAAGGATTGAGTGACAAAATTTTCACACCTACACTATATTTAGTATTCCAAAGTGCTTAAGTGCAGATAATATTAATGTTATTAATGAGAATTTTTCATTACGTTTAGAATAATGAAGAAAAACAAAGTTAGTTAGTAATTTTTAACTCTACATATACATAAATATACATAATATTTAAAGACACTCTTGCCAAAAGGGTGTGAGTGTAAATGGCAACCTTTCAGCGGATTATAAGTGCCACACTCAAGTCCTTTTGGCTGGCAACAATCGATATAAATAATGATTCATTTATGATGATACTTTACTTATATTTATTTGTTTGCAGTGCGGGCATTTGAATGCAGAAGGTAGTTTAGTTGTTAAAAATATTAGGAAAAATGAGATGGTTTGCACGTTTTGAGGAAAGACTTGTTTTATGCTTTTAGGGACTGTGATACCCTGACGCACTTGTTGAAGGCCTCACTGGGAACTGGCATTTTGGCTATGCCTGTGGCATTCAAGAGTGCTGGCCTTATTTTGGGAATTTTCTTCACTATTCTGGTAGCTGTTATCTGCACACACTGCTCCTACGTTTTAGTAAGTACATACACTTCAACTAGTTTTTAATAGCTGAACTGAGTTTTGGGATTCGCTTTTGTAAACCTAGACACCTGTGGACAGCTAGACGCACCAATGAGTCCATTCGCCAGGAACTACGCTTGGATGGCTTGACTCTGGCCAATATCTGTACTTGACGGATTCTCCAGTTCTTTGGACACGTTGTGCGTGGCAACGAGGAGAAGAGAGGGAGAGGAAGATCCCCCACACGATGGACCGATCAAATTAAGGCAGCAGCAGGCACCTCAGTGGTTGGAGCGCTACGGGCAGCGCAGTCAAGGGATAACTGGAGAAGAGTCATTGCTTCTGCAAGGGTCACAACCCTCAGCAATGAGAAATAAGACGGAGAAGAAGAAGAATTGTAAACCACCGTGCGTCCCCATTTATTTCTTTGTACTATTTATTCCTTTATTTTTAACAAATGTCATGTCTTATTACCTCTCCTAACTATCCCAAGAGATTTCTCAGCAGTTCCAATATTGACGAAAAAGACTTGGCACAATCAGATCAATCAGAACCTAAAATCTGGTGATGTCAAAAGTCTGCGTAATCGGAGGGCATGTATGACTAAATGTATGGATGTGAAGGAGGCGAGGAGTGTATCTCAGTATAGAAAAGTGTGGCGTTCTATCCTCTCTATCTATCCCTGCGGATAAAAGGCGTGATGGTAGTAGAGCAGTAGTCCAATATTGACATTCAAAAAAAATATGAGTAGAGAAAATTTTTGTGTGAAATACATAAATGTCATATGCCCAGTATTGCGAGAACGGAAATGTTAGATGTGGTTTTGGCAGTTAAAAGATTAAGAAGAAAAAGATATTGAGTTGTTTGGTTGCGTGTCCTTTTCTTTGTTAATGATAGCTATATTAAGAAAAACTCAAATACCTTAACTGAACCCATATTTTAAAACAATCTTACTTAAGCCAAATCAATATTGTAAATAAATCATAAATCAAGGTAATTATAATACCTTTTCTTTGAAAAAAATCTCAAAGTAGACTGAAATTTACAAAAATCTTCTGAACTTCTGCAGAATTTTAGTAACATTTTATTGTATTATTTTATTATATTTATTTACAATATTACATAATATTGTATGTGAAGATAGTTCTTATGATCTTTTTTTCTCTCTTGTATTATATGCCCTATTACTCCGTAATGTATTGGGTAATACATCAATTAATATTTTCACTAAAGTAATAACAATGTTCCGTTTGTCTCCATAAAATATGCCTTTATGGAAAATATTTATAGCAATCTCATTTATAACTCCAAAAAATATTTCCCCCATCTTTTTCATCGCTTTTCATTTTATCATCCATATTTTTTAATGCAGATTGCTTGCGATTGTTAAAAACATACTATGTTTATGCGGGCAATTGGAAACTATTAAACATGGACACATATTGGTGTAAAATTAATGCACAGTGTATCAGAATATAATTTATATATTGCTTACAGGTCCAATGTGCGCATATCCTGTATAAGAAGACACGAGTAACAACTATGAACTTTGCTGATGTATCGGAAGCTGCGTTTACTCACGGACCTAAATGGGGAAGAAGATATGCCTATGCATCCAAGTCAGTATTTAACCTTACAATCAATAAAAGAAAAATGTTAGGTTAGGTTTGAATGAAATTAGATTGGCGGTAATCTAATGTTTGGCACATTTAAAAAAATATTTAAAATGTAAATATATTATTTGCAATCAAAGAGTTCATAGTTAAAGCAATATGCATGAAAATACTATGTTGTGACGCCCCTTAAATTACAGGAGAGATTAAAAACATACAAATTATAACATTAAATGAAGTTTACTATTTCCAAAAACATTTTTCGTAAGAATGCCGCATAAGAATGTATGGTTATATAAGTTTATTTTTTATTATTTATTTTTGAATTCCGCTGGATGGTATAAATAAAATCATTATATTTTTTCCATAATGTCCAGATGGAGTCAGTCACTTTGGGAATTAAGCTGATGATATATACATGGGTAAAATTTCATAGATTTTCATAGCTGTTCACATGCTGATGTTGGTTGTATATAAAGTAGTGTCCGTTAAAACTGAATTGGGTTTTCCAATGATAATTTTTATGAAATACTTTTTTCAGGGTTCTCATCCTCGTCTGCCTCTTCATAACATATTTTGGAACTTGCAGTGTATATACTGTTATCATCGCCAAGAATTTTCAGAAGGTATTTTTTCTACTATATTATTCTTAACCCCATAATGTATAAAGCAGTATAAATAAATAATATAGTGATACATATTTATAAAATATTACAATACAATTAATATTATTCTCGTCAAATTATACAAAAAGGGAGGGAATAAAGTGTAAAATATTAAAAGGCCTGCATTTTAAATAATAGGATTACTGATGTATCATGCCTTCATCAGGTGTGTGACTATTATTTGTTTAATAAATTATATTTTAATAAATTATCCATCATTCAGTCTCTATAGTAATTGCGATTATAGCAAATATTTATCAAGAATGAAAAGAAATGCTTTCAGAAAAGATGAAGAAATGCTTAAGGCCTTACTCGCAATAATATAATTCATTAAGCGCCCGGCTACGCTAAAAAAGATTTGATTGGTGGGAATACAGTGACAGAGTTAACTAGCTACTAATCCCTATGATTTCCAAAACTGGGTCACATCTAGAAACTCGGTGATGATATTCTAAATATACATTAAATTAATCTGTTACTGACAGATATATTGAGAGCTAGTTAATGTAAATTCAAAGTAAAATTAAGTAAAATTTTGATGATTATTATCTTAAATTTTTGATTTGCAAATATGGGTCTAACTAGAAGTCTAGAAATTCTGTTTTGGATCCGAGAATATGGTGGGAAACATTCAATGGCCTTTAAAGTAGCATGCTCTTAGGAGAGTCTCGGGTTCAGAATTCAATCACTCCTCCTGGGGGGCTAAACTCGAGATCGCAGAGAAGAGATGTGTGATGATCCAAAGTGGCGGGCTGAAATGAACTTATGGCGCGTGTTTATTTTTTCAGGTAATTGAATTCTACACAAAGGAAGAAATGGACCAAAGAATTATGATTGCATCACTCCTTATTCCTCTTATTCTACTATCGTGGGTGCCTAACCTGAAGTATTTGGCTCCAGTTTCGATGGTTGCCAATGTTTTCATGGGCTTGGGTCTTGGAATAACCTTCTACTACCTTATCCGCGATATGCCATCTTCATTTGACCAATTACCGTATGTTGCTGATGTAGCAATGTGGCCTGACTTCTTCTCAATCACCATCTTTGCCATGGAAGCTATTGGAGTTGTGATGCCGCTGGAAAACAGTATGAAAACACCACAAAACATGGTTGGATTGTGCGGCGTTTTGAACAAGGGCATGTCTGGAGTAACTCTAATTTACATTTTGTTGGGATTCCTCGGATTTGTTACCTATGGTGATAAGGTTGAAGGTGCAATCACGCTCAGTTTACCTCAGGAAGAAATGTACGTATGATATTATCTATCTAGATTCAATTCTTTATTTTTTTGGCCCTCTTTCAAATTTGCAATCGTGGTACTTCACTTTTTCCTTTATACTTTTTTTAATTGTTACCACAATTACTGAAAACTGTTAATGTACTTTAGATTTTCTCCTCCAAAAAAGATTAGTTTTTACTGTTAAAATATATTTTAACACATTGTTTGTGAGAAATGCTTAGTAGCATAATTTTACATACTGTTAGTAGAGAGCGGGAGACATTTATAAGCGTTCTATTTGCTACTTTTGGTAGAGCGCAAGTGACGCCAAAAAACATTATAGGTACAGATCAGAATTGAGTTTGTGGTTACTTGTGTTTGGTTAGTATATTGATGGTCAGGTGGCAGACTTTCCGAGTGTAATAAGGGTTGTGGTTGATGAAAAAACCACCCGAAAACAATGTGTTAATATGCATTGTAATTAGTACTAAAAAAAATTTAAAAATCTTCATGTCGCATTAATTGTTTTGACCGAAATTGTCACACAGTACCTATTTTGTGCGTGCCTATGATATTTCTAATAATTGATTTGCATAAAAATGAAAAGAATCTACATAAACGTGGAATTAATTTCAGCCCTGCCCAAATTGTGATGGTTCTGATAGGCGTGGCAGTTTTCTGCACCTTTGGACTGCAGTTTTACGTCTGCCTGGAAATCGGATGGGACGGAGTAAAGGACAAGTTCACCACGCGCCCCACCATAGTGAACTACGTCATGAGAACTGTCCTCGTAACGGCAGCCGTCCTTCTGGCCATCGCCGTTCCGACCATCTCGCCCTTCATCGGACTGATTGGTGCCTTCTGCTTCTCTATTCTAGGGCTTATTATTCCAGCCATTATCGAGATAGTCACTTATTGGCATGTCGGATTCGGTAAATTCAACTGGATCATTTGGAAGAATGTTGTAGTAGGTGCTTTTGGAGTATTTGCTCTTGTATTTGGATCGAAGAACGCTATGCAAGATATTCTGAAAATATACATGCCAGATAATTAAGAGTAATCTCTATAGTCCTTGCTAACATTTTAACATTTTACTATATTATTTTAGCAGATATTTATTATAAGGGAACATCTTAACATTATAGTAGTTCGCGCACTGCTAACTTGATCATTTTTAAGCCATAGCTTTGGATCAATTTTCCTATAATATGAAATTATACTTATCTTTATAAAATACATTAATGTACTGTAATGTGTAATGTGAACATATTTACTAAAAAAACATCAAGACAAAATGAGCGAACTTTTTTATACATTTGACTGATAAAAAAAATTGTGAATTTATTTTAAATTTTTAATAGTAAAATATATATTATTTTGCAAAAATGATATAAATAAAATAAATCGTTTAACTGCTGTTAAGACCAATTTTCCTGTCAACTTTTGCATGAAAGATAGGAAAACCTATTTTTGATAGTGCACCTATATATGTATTTGTATGTCTATTATAAAGTATATGTAATTTTATTTCTTATGCACCTTGTTCATTTGATACTTGAATTTATACATGATGTATAAGGAAAATTTTAGATCAAGAAAAATAATGTTATAGCGTAATAATTATATGGAAATATTTACATACGTAATGTTTTTGTAGTGACGTAATGATAGTATACTGTTAATGTAATCTTGATAAACACACATAGTTTTAGAATAAAAATGAATGGTGCACTAATTTGATATATAAACCGCTAGGCAAACAGCAAGATTTCGCACAAGTGCTTTATTCGTTTACCAAGTGAGACAATGGGGGTAACTAAAACTTGTGCTTGCGTTAAATTATAACAGTAGAGAGTAACTTTAAATGGCTCTCTTAGATCATATGTTACAAAGTACTTGTAATTGGTATGACACTGTGATAATCTCTAGACCATGTGATCCTATCAAGTGATTTTTAAAACTTACATAAGGCAGTGTTTCAATCCTGAACAAAAGGAAAGATTTGTCCGCACACCTGTTTATGTACCTGTGTTCTTAATTGAGTCCCAGAAAGCAGTAGTAGCATGTGCAAAAGGGAGCTTCTTTGATATATAGTTATCCTAAGTACATATATACATACATATTGGGCATATTATGTAGCTTGAATGTCACCTCATACATTGTCTCTGATCCATTACTTTCTGTTCACCTCCTCAAATGTTCATATTAATTATATTTCAACTATTTCATTAATTGATTCGCCAGTCACTTTGTGGTAAAATCTATCCATTTTTTATTTCAGTTTCATTTAGTTAATAATATTATAAATCACCAATAGTTGTATTTACTAAGTAAAACTAATTTAAAATGGATATATTTCAACTATTTATTTCAAAATTATTCCATATCGACAAAAAGATCTTTTATACTCAAACTCTCAGACTTTATACTCAACGCTAAGGATTGCTGGGCATCAGAGTGCGAATCATTGCATAGCACATTAGATTAAGTATTAGATATCAATTTTGAGACTCATGTGTGTAAAGTACCCGCTTACCCAATCAACAATCAATACACTAAGGACGGGAAAGGTATTTCTACCCGTTCAGTCGATTAATGCTTACCTATTGCCATGACAATCGCCGGCTAAGATCAATTTCTCACTAACTCACAAAAGCCGGCGATTGCCGGTTTGTTTTTTATGTGATTTTTTTTACATCAAAACTGAATGACAAGTTTTTAAAAAAAATTATATTGAAAACAATTTTTTATGTTTTACCATTTTTACTTAGTGTGTAATTTAATCTTAATGTTATTGCAATAAAATGTTTCAAATGAAATATTGTGTTGTATGAACAAATTGTCATCTTTATTAGTGGTGCAATGGGTTAAGAACGGGAGGGTATTTTTACCTTCTGCGCTGGCCTCATTTCAAAGTCAGAAAAGAAGGAATTATTCAACTTTTTTATATGAATATTTTGTACCAATCTTTTTATTAAGGCTCTAACTAAAAAAAATAGAGGTAAAATAACTGTGAACAGAGTGTATATGTACACAATTATCAAATCCCGTCGCCAGCGCTCTGCAGGGGTAAAAAAACACCTGTTCTTAGTGTGTTAATAAAAGACACTCAACAGAGTCAAAGATTACGATGGCATCATCTGTGTTCTCACAGAGGAGGAGATGGTTATTTTTCCATCAGTTCATAACAGCTTTCCTAGTATCCATAAGAATATTAAAGAGGCCCAAGGACACAACCTTGCCTGACTCCGGCGGTGACCCCCACCAATTCAGCTCTTGAATTCAACATTGGGAACTGGCATTTAGCATTTGCTGTTCGGGTGAAAGGGTTTAATAAAATCCACTAATGTCGTTTGCACCTCACAGACTTCCAACACTTCCCAGAATGTAGACCTGTGGGGGTGTTTTGGTTTGTAGAGAGAATGAGAAGGCTGAGCGCCTCCTCACCATGTTTATAAATAAAAAATAAATAAAAACATTGCGAACTTTAAAGCATCATACTTAAATATTTTATTAAAATATGAAATGATGTTTGCAACAATAACCTAGTAACTAAATAAATATCAAAACAACAACAATAACATATTGTTAAATATCATTTGAAAGTTTCCAGAAAATAAATATGTGCGGCATTTTATGAGCAGTTCCCAAATTAGCGCAAAAACAGAAGTTTTAAACCGAATTTGTGACATTTCAATCCGCTCTCTGTTTTACCGACAACTGTCGGACAAACGCTCAACCGCTCCCTGTTTTACCAACCAAACCTGGCACCGTATATACTTCACCACAGGGCTGTCCAACTTTCCAGAAACAAATACTTAGTTTTATTAAATTAGTAATACTTTAAAAAAAAAACTTCATTTACGTATTTGGAGTAGATCAAAAACACGTATAATGTTGCACAATTAAAAAAAATGATTTGCTTGTTTCCCCATATTATCAAGCTTCGAAGAATGGGTACTGTAGTAAATAAAATTACATTTGGCCTGGTAAAAATTACATCGCTGGTACCCAAACCGATGGTACCTAGGCCGCGGACATATTTTTGAACATACACAGAAAGAATTGATCAAAGCACAGCCCGTGGGCTTTGACTCTTTTTTCTTTTCAATACACACTTTTACATAGAGCCGAAAACAAGGCATGAGATTGAATGCACATGAGCAGCCATCAACCCCGCCCAATCTCCACAAATGTTTTCGCCAAATTTGAATTTGAGTAGCGCTACATCGGCCCTGCAAAATGAGGTCCGAAAAATCGCTGAAGGAGATTAATCTTCTCGAAAAGTGATACTACTTTCGATAAGTTAATGAAAATGGAAAAATAAAATTCAGAACTAAAAACTAGAGTAGTTCGCCTGGAATAAACTCATTCCAAAGCAACACAACTGGGCCAAGCAGCACAAGTAATATCATTTTAAAGAAGCTGAATGAATCAAAAGAAAGAAAAAATATGATTTATTTTGGTTCGGCAATAAATTTGTACACTTTATCGACATCTGGAATGAGCTCTTCCTGAATACAAAGAAATAATCATCGCGACATTTGTAAATAAGAAAACCCAATTATAAATCCTGCACAGCAATTGGAATTACTACCCTTTGCTGAGTAATATCCCTACCGACATTACGCTACATAACTTGACGATGAACAATTCGCTCACTCCTTTCAAGAACGTCATAAATCAAAAAACGACAATTTTCAGTTGTACATGTTTTCGGAATGCCCAGAAAATGTACTATATCCCAGCAAAAGAGGCATATTTTAAACTAAATATTTACCCGCTACATGGCAAAAAGTGTTGTTTTTGCATTTTGAGGAAAAGGTTTTGTTTTATTATTTTTTAAATATACTAAATATTTTTCAAATGGAGAAAAAACCTTCAGGTTTTACCTAAAAAGATCTGTTGCACAAAAAAAAGTTCAATAAGTGGCTTGATATTTATTTTTTAATACATTGTGTTATATTTTTAAACATTAAAAACGTTCTCCTGAAAAATCAAGTTTTTTGATTTATGACGTTTTTGAAAGGAGTGAGCGAATATTCTACGAGTACATTTTTAAAAATTCTTTAGCGTGATGTTAAAATTAAACGTTCGATTTTGTGAGAATATCGAAAAATCGACGTTATGTATATTTACCATGTTTCACTATATTTTCTTTGCAACATATGATACTGTGTTCTAACAATGTTATATTTTATTTGTAAAATTGACTTCAGCCGTAAATAAATAGAGCCTATGTTCGTGATTAATTGATGCATGCATATTTTGTATGTATCTACGAGTATATTTATACACATCTATAGAGCTAGGTACTATACTTATTAAGAGAATTTTGCAGTAGATGATGTGTAACAGCATTTTATTCTTGGAGATTATTCCTGCTTTTTCTCACCTTCGATGTTACAACTGACATGAAAACATTTTATTTCAAGTTTGATATTGAACGAAATAAAATGGCAAAATTAGCTACACCTTTATGTCAGATATGTCTGAGTAGAAAGTATTGCGTGCATACATTTTTACGTTAAACTATTGAAAACGTTGATAATGATAATGAAAGTATCGATACAGTTTTTATTTTATTTTTATAATAGTTATTACAAGTGCGTCAGAATGGAGGCCAAGAAGGTATGTGGGATATGATGTGCTAAGAGCTTTAAGAGCAATAAAAAGTAAATAAAATAGTTTTGGAGACCGAATTTTGGAGCCCTAAGTCAAGGAATCTTTCAAATTCTGCCGAGTTTTAGACTGGCTAGGGAGTGTTCCTAGTCAGAATCACATCGGGAGGGTTCCCTATTTGTTTCCCGACAGGTGAAACATGTTTTTTAAACACATTTTTTAATCGCAATGTTAGTGTAATGTGTGAACGTAACAGCAACACATGCAATACTAGACGTTGAATTTTTTACATTTTTAATGTGCTTATTTATTCAAGATTTTTTTTAGATTTTCATTGCTTTTCAAGTATTATGAAATAATATATGTTTGAAATATGCGCTTTCTACTTTATTTACTTTCCATTCAACGAGACTGAAACGCAGCAACGCATTACGGAGTACAGCTAGTAAAGAAGAAAATTAAAATAATTATTTTAAAAACTTACCATTCCACCAGTTAGTTGTAAATACCGCGAAATGGCGTCGTTGGATTTAGAGAGCAATTCAAAGCTCATTTCCAGTTTCCGGATGCAATGTTGACTTACAGTCATCATTCTTGCATGGGTCTTTCGCACACTCGGGACCTCTTGTCCACTGTATTTCAACATGATATTATTTGCTCTGTTGCGCATCTCGACGAATTCGTCCATCAGAAGGTCTGCTTCAGCCATTAAAATTCTCGATATCCTTTCAGGGCAGTCTCGCCTGAAATATATATCGGTCCTTTATACATAAATCCAGTCAAACTTCGGGTTGCAGACTTAATTAGTTCTGTTACACTCTTTGTACTCACTCTAAATGGGCCAGTCCTCCGGTCAACTTGCACACGGGGCAAACGATTTCCTTAAACAAAGGGCACTCCACATATCCATGGACATTATACAGCCTGTGGGGGCGACTAAGATCTTTGCAGTACTCACACAAACCCAACTGAAACAATTACAGTATCCGTAACTTAATTATTGAGTGTATCGCAATATGTATTTTTTTTATCAAATATCATTAGACTACTAATTCAAATATGTACAGGTACATACGATATAAGATGCCAAGACAGTAAAATCATATTATTTCGAGTAGGAGTAGCTTTAAATTACTGACAACATTTTGAGTGTGTCCGAATACTTGTTTAAAAATAGTGAAGGATATTGGTATTGAAAACCAAGTTAAGACACAAAATGCGGAAAACTGTTCTAGTGGAACGGAAGGTCTGTTGACGATAGTCAAGAGTCCAACATCACATAAGGAGTTTTATATGGTCTCCTCTCAGCAATGAGCAAATGCGGAGAAATTCCTGAAGTGGCCCACATCACATAACCTTCTTCATCCAACACAGTTTTAAATAATAATAATAATAAAATAAAACAGAAAATACGTAGAAGAAGCGAAAATTTACCTAATTTACTATAAACCTTGCATATTTAAATCGTTCGTAGATATAAATTCGGCTTCTCGCACAACCGATCGCATGCTGAATCATCCAGATTGCGAGTTCCCCCTTAAATCCCTTGTTCCTACCCTTCAACGCTGACTCATAGCTAAGTATAAAATATCTATATTCCTTCTTACATGGCGTTTATCTAATACAAGAATTACTAAACCGGGTAAAAATAAGAGCGCGATACACTTACTATATGTTCAGCTAATATTTTTGTGGCCTTGTCGCAGGAGGTAACTAGCGTCCCATGCAGTAGCGACCACTATCCTATTCAGTCGTACACAAAATGAGCAGTCTCTAAATTAAACATATTTCAATGAAAACGATTTTAAATACTATAATAATTTTGTGACGATCGAAAACCACTCACTTTCAAAAGAAGACGAGGGGAAATAGATTCAGAAAAACCACCAGGGCCAGATGAAGTATTTTACAAACAGTAACAACTAACAATAAACAGTAAAACTAACTAAAAGTAACTTTTGAATAGGAATGGTATTGATACGAGTATATTATAAGTTAAACTGCTTAATCAATATATAGCACTGGATTTATAACTACAGAATATCTCCTATTGATATTAGTGTACATTAATGAATAAAGAACAATAAGTTTGATGAGTCATAGGGCGTTTGTGCACTACACGGAATTACACCGAATTTTACCGTCCGTCACGTCAGTTAGCATATAAAACGGATGATTGGCTTGTGCTCTGTCCATTTTTCTTCGGTTCCGTGCTCTTGATCGGTGCGTGAACACGTTGCGCGTAAATTCGATCACTCTAAACTGTCGTAGTCACTTTCATTTTTCAAAACCGGACTGCCGGACGGTAAAATTCCGTGTAGCGCACAAACGCCCATAGGCGTTGTCCTAACGGTGGGGTCTGTAGTTTCGACTGACATTTCATCGTAACGTAACGTTGTAACGTCGCTTGCGGTGAGAATCAGCGAGCATTTGAAACTATGGATGGAGCGCTCGGCTCGCTGTACTGACTATACGAATGCTCGCATCGTAACGTGCTACGTTACGACGAAATGGCTCCGGTCAGTCTCTACCATATACATACAGCGCGATAACGTGATCGTCGCGGGTTCTCGCTAATTTTACTTATACGAATCCGCGATTCAACATACAGATCTCGAATAATTATCGCGTAATGCAGCCGCTGCACTAAAATGTTTGACAATCTATTCGCGCAAACTAAGTTCGTACGAAGCACGATCAAACATATTGATATCGAATAGGTGTCCTAATTGAGATTCGCGCGATAATCGTGTTGCGTCATTGGGGACGAACGAACGACATCGCGCATGGTCGTTCGCTATTAGGACACCCAATGCATTTTTCTCATGGTGTTTGTTGGTTTATTTATTATTAAATTAAAATAAAAAATCACAAGACTAATCGGTGGCATTCTTATTAAAATATGTAGAGAAATAAGGGAGATATCAAGGTTTAAACTTTACATATTTGAATAAAACGAAAAACAGTCATTGGGTGAGTTATGGGGCGCGTCCCTTTATGTATCTGCTTTAAAAAACTGTTTTAGTAGAGTAGTATTGATTCGTTTATGTGACGTCATTCGTTGCCAACTTACGAAAACAACGTATTTATGAAGGCGAATTTTGCAAAAGAATATAATGAATGAAAATATTGATTATATCGGTTGCTATAAACATAAAACGAGTCTTTCACAATCCTTTATAGGCAGAGTATGTTAAATTGGATATTCCTCCCGAGTGATACCCTATGTTCGCTATCGTACAATCGCGTATTCGCGTTGCATAAGTACGACGCCATATACAATGTTATATGTTAAAGATCTTTCCCCGCATAATCCACGGTAAAATATTCTAAACATGTGAATTAAATATCGGTAGGACACAACTTGGTTTCAAAAAATGGGTTTCGAACGCCAAAGGTTCTCTCTTGCATCATGCTACTTAAAAATACCGATATATGACTAGGATCTGCGGGTAGGATATTAAGGATAGGAAATATAAATGTATAAAATATATCACATTTTTATGTGTCTGCCTCCATTTGTTTTCTACCATGAGGGTGTGGGTGAGGGAGGCCCTGGATTGGATTCCCGGGGGGTCAAAATAATCATTACTACACTCTAATATTTATAAAATATTACCCTGGACTCGTTGGTCTGAAGCTTGAGATTTATCTATAAAATTAACGATCAACCTAATAATGTATCAATATCGTTCAGTACCATTGGGTGCGGATAAGGATAAAAGGAAGAATATCACAAATACCCGGACCGATTGAAAATAAATATTTCTTGAATTCATTGTGCGATAGGCGTAAATCGAACCCGTGACGCCAGTTTTGCAATCGAGCGTCTACCCAATTACGTCACGGCACCTATTATGACGACTAACGTCTCACTGCCTGTGACATCGCTATATTGCGAATGTGGACAGGGTAGAGAAGTGAACCATATTCATTCGTTATTTCTTTTTTGTTGTTGTATATTTTGGATCTAATTTTTAAAAATGTGCCATGCATTCGTCGGGATTTAATAAAAATGTATTCGTTGCAATACTACTTATTACTTTCAAGGATTCGACACCCCACCCTAGTATCGATCTGTACTCTATTATTTTATGACAATCTATAAAAAAAAATTGTCATTATTTTTTTCGCAAATAAATCTTTGACCTGGCAGAAAGTCCACTCTTCGAGTGAATGTCAAATAAGATGATAAATAAAAAAGATAGCACTAATGCGGAATTGGTAGAAAACTACAGTGAAATCGGTAAAAATAGTTAATTTCACCCTAATACGTCCCGAAATGTGTTAAATTATACTAAAAATAAAAACACAATTAAGGGTGTGCTTCTTCAGTTAATTTCAAATCAATTTGATGAACATACTGTGTCCAAATTACAATACAAATATTGATAAAAACTCTAGAAAAAATGACCAAAAAATTTTCAGAGAATAATTATTTTAAAGTTACTTACGTTAAGAAACAAAAGATAACTTTGCATCGTTCCAGATGTCTACTATTTACTTTGTACTGGTAACTGTCGTTCACAGGACTTAACACTTGCAGGTACAACAGACAAATGAATGGAAAACTATATCAATTCGATGACATCCGGTATTTAATAAAATATGAAACTATCCAGTAATTTCAGTTCTGCAACCTGAAAATGCCATTTCCGTAGTTTTCACAAATTCACGGATACAGCGAAAAAAAAGCTGAGAGTGCGTGAAGAGAAATACTAGAATAAAAAAATATACGTTTCCTAAATCGTACGTACCTACGTACTTGAGTTTTTGCACTTAAGAATATTTTGTCTCATAATCATTATTTTGTTAATAACGTGTAATGAAAATATTAATGGCGAAGGTGATTGACGAAAAAGTCTAGCTATCAATAACAGCTTGCGCTTACCTGTTTTAATTGTAATATTGGCCCGGCCTGAGTACGGCCCATTGGCACATCTAACTTTGTTTGTGGTCATCTACCTACATTATGACTGACGGAAGTACGTCAGCACCATTTTTGTAATATGAATCCAGCCATAGAAATACACCGACTAGATTTCAAAAACTTTTGTAATTGGCTAGCCTGAACTTCTGTTACCGTGTTTATATTTCGAATTGAAATGTAAAAAAATGTAATTGGCTCAAAAGAACGATCTGTTTTAACTCTACGTTGATTCTACGAATTATAATACGAGTACATTATCACCCAAACGCATTACATCAAATACACTATGGTAAACTAACTAAACAAGTGTTACGCCTTTTCATCGCAGGGGTAGGCAGAAAGGATAGAACACCAAATCACTCTGTCTTTGAAACATTATTATTCTCTCCCACATTTGAACGTCAATTTTATCGACAATGCTTTTCTCGGGTTTTCATTATTTCATTGTTTTACCATTCGAACATCTATCATATAATATATCATTTTGCAACACATTTGTCTAAGCGATTGCATTTAGACTGTATTCTGCCTACATTTATCCTTCTTTTGCCAACTCCTTTCTTCACTTCCATTCATTAGGGCTGGTGTCAGACTTTACAATTAGTTGTAATATTACAAAAATTGAAGTAACAAAAATACTTTAACGAGAATAACAAAACATTTTTCTCCGCGAAAAGTAGGTTGTGTAAAGCTGTGACGTTATTTAAAAAGATACACTTTTACGTGTCATAGTTTATAAACAAAATATAATAAATTGATATAAATATAATACATATATTAAATAACTATTTTTTTATTTGTTAATTATACGCTATTTCTTGAACGCCGGATGTAGGCCAGTCGTTTGATCTCCAGTGTTATGCGTGTGGTGTAAAAAGGAGATGGACATTAAGTGGACTGACCGGAGCATTTCGTCGTAACGTAACATTCGCGGCCAGCATCCGAACATCGGATGGAGTACTCGGAACGAGCTCTATATCGAGCGACTATACGAATGCTCGAGTCGTAACGTGTTACGTTATGACGAAATGAGTCCGAAATGAGTGAATTGCGAGAAAACTGTAAAAATTCGGGGTAGTGGACAAGCTCCCTTAGGGCGAAAATTCCGTGTAAATTACCATCCGGCACGTCAGTTAGCATTTTAAAACGACGATTGGCTTGGATTGGCATGTGCTTTTGTCCATATTTTTTCGGATCAGTGGTCTTGATCGGTGCGTGAACACGTTGCGCGTAAATTCGATCACGCTAAACTGTCGTAGTCGTTTTCATATTTCTTTTCTTATCTTGTTTTCTTATCTCTCTTTTCTTATCTTGTTTTCTTATCTCCCTGCCTACCCCTTCGGGGTAGGCAGAGAGAATAGAGCGCCACACTACTCTGTCCTTGCAAACATTCTTCGCCTCTTCCACGTATACATTAGGGTTGGAACCAGGACTCCATTGTGTACTAGCAGCTTAGCTTTCACTAATAGAATTTTGTTTGCTATAACTGATTTAAGTTTACTATTTTCTGTTCCAACCATTCACTCTCATTTCTACATATATCATTATCAATATTTCCATCCCTAAAAAACATATTTCCCATACATGTACATGAAATCATCTACCTGTTCCAAAATTTCCCCATTCACTATTATTTTACATCCAGATCTCTTTATCTATTTATCTCTAATTCATCTCTTCTCATCTTCAGATTTACCTATTTCAAAAATAATGACTTTGGATTTGTCAACATTTATCAGCAAATCACTTTCCTTCCACACATTATACACCTATGACACCAGCTCCTGTAGATCTTCTATAATATTGGCAAGAAACACAACAACATTACTTCATTTACATCTTCCGCAATCAATCAATCCATCAATCCAGATATTTCATATGTGTTTTTTCAGTGTTTATATATTATATATGTGTTTTTTCAATGCCGGATGTCAGCAATTATGTTGGCGTCATTTGATCTTCAGTGTTATGCGTGCGAGCAGCATTTACCTGTTAGTTATTTAGTTGGTGATTTTTTATAACATTCCATACAGTTAAAATCCAAGAGATATTTTCGTCGCACCGAAAATAAAACAATGGAACTGAGTATTTATGAATTATCGAAAACATTTCAAATTTGAATTATTTATGTTTAAATCGTACTTTATCTGGAATAGTAACCCTAAAAGTCCTGGTGACCAGGGTTAAACAATTTGATGTGATGTCCAGAATTTTTTTCGTTGATATTTCAATTCTACTCACCTTATGCAACAAAAAAAAATACAGTCTATAATCAAGTACTTTTTTTTCCATAGTCATTTTTCTTGTTTTGGCAACATTATTTTCTAACATCAGTCAGTTGTTTATATTGTCTGTGGTCCATATATTTACGTTTGGCGCCAAGTCAGATAACGATCTTGCTGCTTTTAAAAAAACCCTTTTCCGCGCCCAACGGTGCATACGGCTCTGCATCGTAGCGACGTGGTGTTATCTTGATCGTTAATTCCACGTAGTCAAGGCGATCAGCCCTGCACTTCTTGTACTTGAATAAATATGAGAGCGAAAATCACTAGTGGGGCGACTACTTCAGTGTGCTCAAGAGTACTCAGAATTCGGTGCTGATTTTAATCTAGACGTAAACATCGTGCTTTGTCACAATTTACAATTTAGACGCAAAACAGTGTTCTTTGTGTTCAGACCTCAGCACTATTAAGAAGCAAGACATCGTGCTTCGACTCGATTCGCCATGTTGTTATTGCCGCTATAACCACACGATGGAACAATGAGCAGGAATAAAAGGATTACATTCATTCCAAGAGGGGTGACCTGATGTTGAGTCTGCATTTCAGCAGACGTACAGAATACGAGGTAAGTCTTGTTTTAAATTAAGTTAAGATTAAGTTTTGGTGTACTGGCAAAAAAAGTCATCTCGAAAATATGCAATTTTAACTTAATGATGCATATTATAAAGTTTTCAACATTTTATAAACTGGCAAAATATACTAAGTAGTTTGAAATGTCATACATACTTATATGGTTTTAAAAGTAAACTCGACTTTATGTTTAATAGTGGGTATTTTATTCAGGCTAAAAGCTTTAAATAATAGGGGTTTTTCAAACTGGGATTTTAGAGTTTACATTTTTTTGCCAGTATACCCACCAAATTCTACTTGGTAAATACAAATATTTATTAAAATCTATTGTGACGCGTGTTTCGAAGCAGTCCGCATCATTATCAAATGTGTGTAAAGCTAAGTATAAATTTTAGACTTTTGGCCCTTGGGACATAAAATAATAAATAGGGATTAGAAGTTGTTTCTTTTTTTTTAATCAGCAACATAGGGAACATGGACAATAAGGGGGGGATTTAAAATGTGGTATTAACCAACCAATTTTTTATTAAAAAATGTGTACATATTACCATGAGTTGGATGCCCAGTAAATTATTGGAATATTTTAGTTATAGTCATGCACACATCCAATTCAATTGATTTTTTAAAAAATTAATATACATAGTTACATTTTTTTAATACAATTTAATACAGTTTCTACACATTCATCTAAACATGAAAAACTTATAATTATGGTTTCGCTATGCCTCTCCAAAAAAGAGACTGACCTCTTGTGGTTATAAATATATATATAAAACCCTTATCCGCACCCCAATGGTGCATAGAGCACTGCGTCATACAAACGCAATGTTATCTTGATCATTTACACATGAAGGAAAGGTGATCAGCCCTCCGCTTCAGGTACCAGTCCAGGGTAGTATTGAATAAATATGACAGTGAAAAAATCACTTATATTTATTTTACCCCCCTTGGGAATCGAACCCGGGACCTCCAGAACGGTAGCCGAGCGTGCTGACCATTACACTACGGAGGCGGACTCTTGTGGTTAGAGAAGGATTTACACTCAAGGTTTATTGATTTATTTGATTAATGGTAAATAGCCTTTTTTTTCTTTTATATATTTTTTTAAGATTTACGTGTAATGGGCGTTAATTTTGATATCTTCTTATTTTTTAAAATTCTTTAAGGAGTATATTGAAATAAGTATTTAATTCCAAACTTACAGGTAATTCTTCATTTACAAACATTGATTTAATTTGCATACATAAATAATCAAGATTATTTTTCTGCCCAGTCGGCAGCCCAGGTTCATATTGGCAACCTCTTCTATCAATTTGTCCATAATCAAATTGAAAAGAATGGGCTGAGGCTGTCCCTTGTCTGGTTCCGACTGGAGCGGGAACTGAACTTGTGAGTTCGCCATCTGCTTTGATTCTTGTGTGGCTGTTGGTGTTTAAATCTTTTATAAGTTTCACAATATTAGAGATGGATTTCTAGGGATGGAAAGATTGATAAAGACATAGAAAGGAGAGTGAATGCTGGGAACAGAGTGAATGGTGCACTAAAATCAGTTTTAGCAAATAAAAATCTATCAGCGGAAGCTAAACTGGCAGTACACAATAGAGTTCTGGTTCCAACCCTTATGTATGGAAGCGAAGCATGGAGTTGGCAAAAGAAGGATGAAAGCAGACTGAATGCAGTCGAAATGCGATCCCTCAGACGAATGTGTGGCAAAACGATGTTTGATAGATGTTCGAATGATGAAATAAGGAAAGAATGTAAGGCTGAGATAAGCATTGTCGATAAAATTAAGAAAGGTGTGTTGAGATGGTTTGGACATGTGGAGCGTATGAGTGAAGAAAGAACGGTTAAACAAATTTATGGGGCGAATGTAGTTGGAAAAAGAAGCAGAGGACGACCGAGGAAAACTTGGCACAATCAGGTATGTCAAATACTTGAAAGCGGCCGGGTCAGGAGTCGTAATAATCGTCGGGTATGTATGAGGACATGCATGAATGTAGAAGAGGCAAAGAATGTTTGCAAAGACAGAGTGGTGTGGCGTTCGATTCTCTCTGCCTACCCCTGCGGTGAAGCGGCGTGATGGTTAATTAGTTAGTTAGTTAATATTAGAGGATATTTCTTTTTCGTCGAGAATTTTAATGACGTGCTTTAATCTGACTATCAAATGCTTTAATAAGATCTACAAAGCAGAGGTAAGCTGTCTTATTGAACTCTATTGCTTTTTCAACTATTTGTCTAACAACAAAGATGGCGTCTGTTGTTGATCTGTTTTTTTTAAACCCCTGTTGTTTTTCTCTATTGGTGAATTATCTTTCCAATTTATTTCTGACAATGGTGGTATTAAGTTTTAGAGCACAGCTAAGGAGAGTTATACCTCGGTAGTTTCCAGGGTCTCTCTTATCACCTTTATTGAATATAGGCACAGTTACACTTGTTCGCTATTCTGTTGGTTTACTACATGTTTTAAATATCTTGAACCCTGAAGGACGCAGACCCCCAGGCAGACCTCCGAAAAGATGGAAAGACAGCTGGAAGTCAACATCCCAAGAGCGACATGCGGAGGCACAAACAGATCCCTAGGATCTACAAAAAGAAGAGGAAATAATCAAGAAATAAATGAGGAAAATGAGAAGTAGTAGAGGATTGTCACTTTGGGAAACCCCTGGACACATGGAACAGATCAATATCTGAAGAAATGTCATTTAGCATAGGGGCAGTCCTTCCAGCAGGAGACTATAACATTTGCTGCTTAGGTAACTAACAGAAACATATAAACCAATATTTGGCATAATTTTAGGACTAACGACCATACCTCGCAACCTTCCTAGTTTTGTAAAATATGTAGATTCCCTGAAAAAACTCGGGTCAGGTAGAATAGAGGAAGATACCTGATCAGATAGGTCGCAGACCTCTGGTACCCGATAAGGAACTTAATTGCACAAAGTTGCTCACTCCATGTAGTAGCCCTGAAAAGGCACTTTAGTTCACAGGTTCCCAAACTTTTTTTTAGCCTGGTGCCCCCCTATCAAAATTTTTCCTCAAAGGGGAAAACAAAATCGCCAGAATGTCCCATCATAAAATAAGGGAAGGAATAAAAATATATATCTTACTTCTTAGCACTTCTATCTATCTTTTTGGGCTTCGTATGCCCTGTAAAAGTCTTCTAGAATGCCCACAAGGAGGCATTATCGCCCACTTTGAGAATGCTTTAGTCGCACAATGGTTGAGTCGTCCTTCTATAGAAATATTATTATGTTGTCTGTTATTAATAGAATAGTTTTTCATGGTTCATTTTTATATTGTTTTAATACTTTGTTTTATACAGAGAAATCATGTAAGCGACCGCCTATTCCTCAAACAAAGGGTTTGTTTGCAGCTTACAACGCTAGCGAGAGCTGAGACAGATCTACAGATTGACGCCAGCATCTGAGTCCTTGATTTTGCTCCGCAGCAACCTTGCTGGTCACAATACCGTACATCTCTCGGACTATCTCTATCATAAGAGAGTACTCGAGCTCATGTGGCGAGGATCTGTGGAAGTAGATATTTTTGAAAACTTCATCGGTAAGCAGAACAAATCCTAATATTCTCAAAGCATTACTACTTCCGGACCTAACTATTATATAGTTAGGTCCGGACCTAAGTATCCCTGTTTTCTGATTTGTAGGGCCTTAGTTAGGTGCAGATAGATCATGTCTTATATGTAGGCATTCATTCCCAACTAAGTAATAATTTTATTTTAGTATTGATAGCTCTGTTCTTTAACTGTACCAGTTTCAAGAGCGCAGAATTTACCGAAGAAAGATGTGGTATAGCGAGCATCGGAAAGTATCCTCACTTGAGGTGAGTAATACAAATGACAAATGACCTTAAACAAAGTTGATTCCGTAAACTAAATAAAAAATCTTTTTATAATTCCCAAATTAACACATTGTATTTTTTACGCCTGCGGACAGCTGGGTACGGGATTTGATATTTATGTACATATAATTAATCTTATTCAAACCCTCGTCTGCACCCAATGGTGCATAGGGCACCGCATCATATAAACGCAGTATTATTTTGATCATGACCACATGAAGGAAAGGTGATCAGCCCTCCGCTTCAGGTACCAGTCCAGGGTAACATTGAATAAATGTTAGAGTAAAAAAATCACTTATATTTATTTACCCCCCCCCCCTGGGAATCGAACCCGGGACCTCCAGTACGGTAGCCGAGCATGCTGACCATTACACTACGGAGGCTGACACATATAATTAATACCTTAACAAAACGATTGGTATATTCATTTAAAAACATATTATATTTCCTTATTTTCCGCCTTTGAAATGAGCCCGGCGCAGAAGGTAAATATACCCTTCCCGTCCTTAAGCGTGAATCAACCGAACGGATAGAAATACGTCAATTCAAATGTCATTTTTATGCATGACAGTGTATAAAAATGACATTTGAATTCAATGTATAATGACTGCTTTTACAGTGTAGTGGTAAGCTTGTTGGACTACCATGTTTTCGATTCTCATGCAGCTCTTAAACCAAAGTTGACTATATCAACACTGTCCGCCTCTGTAGTGTAACGGTCAGCACGCTCGGCTACCGTTCTGGAGGTCCCGGGTTCGATTCCCAGGGGGGTTAAATAAATAAAATAGATTTTTTCACTGTAATATTTATTCAATATTACCCTGGACTGGTACCTGAAGCGGAAGGCTGATCACCTTTCCTTCATGTGTAAACGATCAAGATAACACTGTGTTCATATGAAGCAGTGCCCTATGCACCATTGGGGTGCGGATAAGGGTTTTATTATTATTATATTTGAACTTTTGATTCAGCCAACCTTTTGTCATTCCAGAATCCAGGGTGTGGTGACTGAAAAAAGATGGACATTTAGAAAAACAAGAATGAAAATGCTACAAGTTCAAAGTCAAAGGATATGCGGAAGAAGATATTCCGAGGGCGCTAATTCTGGCAAATAGTCTCACACAGATTTTATATCCGTTTTGGGGATTTATATAATTTGACATCTCCGTTATGAGCATTAGTGAAAAAATTACTTGAAAAAAGTTAACTGTAAATAAGGTAATGAATTATGAAAGAATTCTGAATTTCAGATAGATAATTGACTTAATATCATACTATTGCAGATATTCCAAAATGATTTTAAGTAAATATTATGTATGTGACGAGATTCTCGATTTTAATCTAAATTCATGTTTTCTTTAGTAGGTTTCTCATAAAACTTAAATAACCTTTATTAATAATTTTTGACACAAAATGGATCATAATATCCAGAGAAATGCAGCCTTCAGAGTGACTACTGGCACTGACAAACCAGTTCGAAATATTTCGACACTGCTGACACATCCGAGTTAAAAGCTTTTATTGGAATTTTGTTAGCTTCTGGAAAATGTGATGGTTGGAAGCTTGTTTTGAAGGAGTTATGATCTCGAAACCACTTTTTTTCGGTGGTTAAGTGTAGTGACAAATTGTCTCATATTTATTCAAATTTACATGTACTTTTGGATGACAAGAATAGTAGACAATTCAGAGTTTATCTAACCGGGACAGGTTTAAGCCGATTTGCTCAATATATAATGCAGCGTGATTGAAATATTTTTGTCCAGGGTCTTTATAATAGTTGATGAAAGGCTTGCCACATTTAGGGGGAAAAGTCCATTAAAAGTTAATGAAAGGCTTGCGACATTAAGGGGGAAATGTCCGTTAACAGTTAATGAAAGGCTTGCGACATTAAGGGGGAAATGTCCATTAACAGTTAATGAAAGGTTTGCGACATTAACCTTTTACACGGGTCTTGGATATACCTATCCTCCTGTCACACGCGATGCTCCATTTGCGTAATCTAAATCACGACTTTAAACAATATAACGTATATATTTCAACAACCCGTGTTAAAGAAATCATCACCAACATTATGAAGTACGTTTCTAAATGTAAATAAACTACTAAAACGTCACCAAATCTTGATTGTTTCCCAATACAAGGCCAGCGGCGCCATATATACACTACATAAGTAGATGCATGCATATACATATCACACATACATACCGTACTAAAGAGTTGTGCGCGGGTACCGCACCAGACTGTCGCCGCAGTAAGCCCTTGTGGTTTTCATAGTTAACGCTTGAAAAGGTAAACACACTAAACTTAAAAAGACATAAATAACGTAATGATTGCTATTTTAACTGTGAGAAATTTCAATAATTATTTTTATTATATTTTTGAAAACATTTAAACGCATAGCGGCACATTACACCCGGCACACACAAATTTACTTTGTTTTCTCATTTTCGGTTTTAGTTTAGAAGTGGCACAAACACCTTCGACAAAGGTTTGGTACTTTTTGGGGGGGGTGGAATTTTTACGGGTACGTGTTTATTTATCTTCTTCTTGATCATCTTCTTCATCATCATGTTTGACTTCATCCTACGAATGTCAATTCCACCGGATCGAGGAATTGCAGTGAGTCCTGCTCAGAAATTATGTGATTTAGAATATGCGGACGATGCAGTTCTAATAGATACATCGATCGGAGCCCTGCAAGATATAATTGACTCCCTCCAAATAAACTCCGCTCGGTTAGGCCTAAGAGTGAACGCCAAAAAGACCAATGTCATGTGCAACTCAGCCTGTCCGGACCGAGATCAACATCTTACTTGTGAGGGACGAGCGCTCGTTCGAGTCGACACCTTCAGATACCTTGGAACACTCATGGTGGAGGATGGTAGTGTCCAGAAGGAACTGAATGTACGGCTCGGAATGGCAGGAGCTATATTCAATAAAATGCGCAATGTCTGGGACTCACTGCTTTACTCGACAAAAACCAAGTGTCGTCTCTTTAATGCCTGCATCCTAACAGTGTTGCTGTACGGATGTGAGTCGTGGCACCTCACCAAAGCTCAAAGCAAGAAACTAGCAAGTTTTGAAAATAGATGCCTGAGGCGAATACTGGGTATAAAGTGGTATGACTTCGTCAGGAATGACGATGTGAGGAGAAGAACTCAACAGCCCCTCATACTGGAAGTCCTGAAGAGAAGAAGGTGGACATGGTTGGGACATGTCCTTAGAATGCCACCTGAGGGCATCAACCCCTCATGTCTCTTCTTCCAACCCCGAGGATTCCGGCGCCCCGGAAGGCCGCTGACGACCATTCACCGACTATACTCAGCGGAACTTCGAGACGCCGGACTGACCTGGGAGGAAGCCAAGGAGATGGCGCGTGACAGAGTGACTTGGAGACGACTCGTGTTGGCCATATGCTCCACCTAGGGAGCGAACATGGAAAAAGAAGAAGAAGAAGTTTATTTATTGTTGACGAGGATGCTCGAAGTAAATTATCACATGATGTTATAGGACGGAAAATATAGGTGAACCTACTCAATTCTATTCATACTAATATCCTATTTACAATAGAAATAAGTAAAAACTCACAACTTAACTTCCTGGACTTGTCGTTATCTATAGTTAAAAAAAAAATAGAATTTGACATCTTCCGCAAACCAACGCATACAGATACCTAACCATCCCCTAACACATAAACATTCCGCATTCCACTCCATGATCCATAGATTAAGTAATGTTCCATTATACCCTTACAATTATAATAAAGAACTTAAAACTATAAAACAATTTGCGATAAATAATGGTTACAATAGTAAACTAATAGATTTTAAATACAAAACTAAAAACAAATATTAGAAACACATATTTACATTCTTGTCCACCAAGTGATTTAACCTGTGCGGTCCTATGACCGTACATGTACGGTTGGCACTTACCACCCCAAAAGGACTATGACCGTACATGTACGTTCCCGCTTTTTTCTGATAGGGTATCGAGTTTGCGTTAAAACAGGTAACGTGTCGGCATCTATGTAATATTTTTAAAAACGTTTAGACACTGATTTCAATTATGGCAGTTTTAACGGCCAAGTTTTAAGATAACAAAATCACGTGTTCCGTAATGTATGCACCGCGTGGCGGTCAGTAACATTTTGTCCGCGTGCGGTTGTTTATCGAAATTTTGTTTACTATTTTGGCGGTAATTTCTCACAAATCTTTATAATCTAATTGTTTTCACTTATATATTCGTCTACATTCGTCGCTTTGATGACGTTTTTTGTGTTTTTTGTTGATTTATTTTTGTTGTGAGTGTTATTTGAGTTTTATTTTTATACATACTTTGTTTTGATTAGTTTTTCGGTGTATTTTATTGACGGTTCACAATGTCTTTTCATTATACAAATGAAGATATCGAGCAAATGCTTATAGAAAGCGAGGATGAAGATATTTTGAGTGACATAGATGATTTGGTGATGTCATCAAACGAATCGTCTTCAGATGAATCATCTGATTAGGAAGACAGCAATCCACCCGCTGCTAAAAAAGTCAAAGTTGACAAAAGAAAGTGGAATAAAGGAAGTTTCTCCCCGACGCTCCATACTTTCGATAGTTCTGCATCAAGAATAAGTCCGACAGCCAACATAACCGACGAATCGACGGAATTGGAATACTTCCAATTATTTTTTTCAGACTCGGTCATGGGCATGATAGTGGAGGAGACTAATAGATATGCAGACCAGTTAGTTAGCTCTTCGAAAATGAATAAATGGACGAACACATCTCTGGAAGAAATGAATATATTTATTATGACTATATTGATCATGGGTTTAGTTGGAAAAAATAATATGAACCAATATTGGACAACTAATCAAATCGTGGAAACGCCATTTTTCCGAACGTTATTCTCTCGGGATAGATTTTTTAGCATACTAAGAGCTCTCCACTTTGTTGACAATAGTAAGCCAGTAAATAATAAACTTTTTAAAATTGGACCACTTCTAGATTTGTTGCGATCATCATTTAGAGAAACTTTTACTCCGTATCAAAAGCTTTGCATTGATGAAAGCCTTATTTTATGGATAGGACGTTTGTCGTTCAAAATTTATATCCCATCGAAAAGGCATCGCTTTGGTGTAAAATTTTTTGTATTTTGTGATGTACTTACCGGATACGTCTTGGACCTCATGATTTACACGGGCTCAGAATCTGACATCATTTTGAATCCTGATATAGGCATATCGGGTTCTGTAGTAACGACGTTGATGCGCGACTATTTGAACAAGGGCTGCCAATTATACGTAAATAATTGGTATACGAGCCCGACACTTTTTGATTTTCTTTTTAAGAATGGGACAAACGCTTGCGAAACGGCCAGAAGTAATAAAAAAAAAATGCCTGATATTGACAAAGTAAAAATGAAAAAAGGTGATGTAGAGTATTACAAATCTAGATCACTGATGTCAGTCAAATGGAAAGACAGGAGGGAAGTAGTGATGCTGACTAATATGCATGAGAGCAAAATGAAAATGAGCCATAAAATTGACTACCGAACAGGTCAATGTAGAGAAAAGCCAGCAGTTGTCATCGATTACTCAAAAAATATGGGCGCAGTCGACAGGGTGGACCGAATTTTAGGGTTTGTTGAGTGCTCGCGTAAAACACTAAAGTGGTATAAAAAAATATTTTTTAGACTGCTTGATATATCTGTTATGAATGCTTTTTTTATGCATAAACATAAAACTGGCAAAAAAACTCGCGTTTAGTGACTTTTATCTTAGTGTAATCAAACAAGCTATTGAAAAATATGGTGTGGAAAGAGTCAGCAGATCAGGGGGTAGACGAATGTTAGACCATCCATTACGCCTTACCGGAAGACACTTTCTTAAGTTTGTTCCTCAAACAGCGGCCCAAGGAAGCAGAACACAAAGACAGTGCCACGTTTGTCGCCACTCTACAAAAAGTGCAGCTAAAAGAAAAGAGACAAGATTTATGTATGTAGAATGCGACGTGGCATTGTGTGCGATTCCGTGTTTTGAGGAATACCACACAATAAAACAATATTAGTGAACTCAAATAAAATAATTTAGTGTTAAAAATTTTGTAAACAATGTTGTGCGTTATAATGTAAAATTACTTTGGATAACAACAAAATTGTGCAAAATCATCTGTTGTGAACCCCTGGAATTATTGATAAGTAAATACTCTTTATATTACTATACATAGTAGATACGTCCGCGGAGTTGATTTCCTTCCAAATATTTACTAAATATGTACCATATGACACTAACATATCGTAGTCGTACAGGAGAAAGTGACCAACTAACAAAACATAAAATGTTCAGGAGGGCCATTTAAGTCACTTCTGCTTGGTAAGAAAATAAACACCAATGCAGTTAGTCATTTTTAACAAGTCAATATATTATACTTCCATGTTTAAAATCCTTTGGGATCTTTTTCAGGGCAATATTAAGCTAGTAAGATATCAAATAGTCAATAATCACATTTTTGTAAAAAAATGCCTTGGTCACTTTCTCCTGTATGACTACGATATACAAAAAATATATACATTAAATTTTTTGAAAAAAGCTCAGGCCACCCTTATAAAACAACTATTTTTTGCTCAGTACCATACAGGTTAAATGAAAATTTACAATGGAGAAGAAAATTATATGTTGATAAAAAATTAGCTAATAATATTTCAGACACTCCCCAAAAATTTAAAACCCGCCTTTTATACTAATAATAGTTTGAATAAATCCTTAAGAAATAATATAGATCAAGTCGATAAATATAATAAATCAGGAATTTACTCCTTACAGTGCTCATCATGTCCCAGCCTTTATATAGGAAAAACCTCTAGAAATGTTAACATCTGACGTAAAGAGCATACAATCATAGTAATAATTATTCTGAATTTGCCAATCGCTTAGTAGAAAATAATCACTCATTTGATAAAAATAAAGGTCTAAACATATTACACACATGCAATAGAGGACTTAAATTAGATTACTTAGAAATATTAGAAATTAAAAAGGCAATTAATAATAATTCACAACTAATAAATACACAAGTAAATGATTTTGCTAAAAGTCTGTTAAAATATGTTTCCAATCACTCATCATCCCTGATCCCTTTTGACTGTGACTGCCAATCAACAAAAAAAAATAAAGCCACTTGAGATCTACCTAAGCTCCGTTCCCTAACCGTCAAAATATTTTGAATATTGTTTAGTAGATAGCGTTTTAGTATTAATCAGTCTTGATAAAGAAGCGGTTAGCTTCGAAACCGGTAGACATTATAATTAAGTTATATAAAAATATTTATAGTGATTTAAAAAAAAAGTTACATAATAATTATTTAAAAAAAGTATATAATAAACAATAGTTACATTAACAATAATAAACATTACATTACATTAACAAAAAATAGTTTAACATTTATAAAAATAAAGCCAATTATACAATTCCACATTTATGTCATAATAACTATTAAAAAACATTCAGAGATTAAAAAAAGGATATGGTATACATTTTGCTTCCGCTCATTTCAAAATCCGAGTTTATTGACTCCAGATTAATGATAGTTTTTCACGTTCACAAAATAAAGAATACATACTTGTGTTTGAAGTCAGTGCAGGCCACCGCTTATCTGACCTAAATACGCGCTTACCACACACGCCCAGGTTAAGGGGGAAATGTCCATCAACAGTTAATGAAAGGCTTGCCACATTAAGGGGGAAATGTCTATTAACAGTTAATGAAAGGCTTGCCACAATTAGAGGGTAATATCCATTCCATGTTTAGATAAAAAGTAAGCCAGGGAGATACGACATGGAAATCTGGGTAGTGGCTGATGTTAACACATTATACCACGAAGCCGTGAAAACACGGTATTGTATAACCAAGCATTGGATCCCTGTCCCGTGTTTTGACGTGATGAAGCAGTCGTCTAAAAATGTGCATTTTATTCACATCTGTCTTCTATTATAATTTTTTCGAAGTTCTATGTGTGGAGGCGTATCTGAATGTGGAATATTCGCACGTCGGTGATCACCAAATGTGGAAGGCGTATTTACCCGATGTGGGGAAGTGTGCGTTTTGCACTGATTACGTGCATCCACGTCTCCACTATCTCCTCAGAAGTTGCATTTTTATTAATGGATGAAAGAATAAATCGTTAAACTTACTTGAACGATTCACATTTATTTTTACAAAGATTACGCTTACAAATAACTTAAGATTACAGATTTTACTATAGGTTTATATTCCCACAAATTAGTTAAAGTTACAAATTTCATACGCGGTAAATGGGCAACTGAAGGTAGGCCAGGTCGCTTTGGTGGCTTGGGACGAAAGAGGATCTACCTTGCGTCGTCACTACTTTTAAAGGCGTGGTGACGTCATGCTGCTCACTTGTTCATTGCACGGCCGTCTATGGTTTGTCATGGCTGAACGAGGCACGCAACACATATGAATAGCAAATACTCGAAACATTCCAAAACATTCCAAGTCAGCTGATGTGCAATATCGATAAAATAAGGACATCCTTTATCGATTGAAATATACACCATAATCCTTCTTACACACGGGTAAGACGGATTGTCTTGGCCGAAAACCTGAAAGCGTTTAAGAATACAAAAAATGTGTGAGCGGTTTGGGCATCTCGGATCAATTATTGTCTTATTATTACATCTACAGGAAGACCATTAACCCAACGGCCACGGACAAGACAAGCCCTAATTTGGATTAAATCGACAACAGATTTAATTGATTTCGTGCCGTAGCGAGCGTGTGTGGTAAGGGCTAAAAAAGTGATTTTTAAGTTCATATATATTATTTTACTTCTTAAATTAAAAAAGTCAGGTGAAATTTTGAAAAATCTGGAGCCAATTGACTCGGATTTTGAAATGAGCGGAAGCGACAGTAATAGTGAAGCTGCCGAATCTATTTATGATTCCGATACTGAGATAAAAGTCCAAGGGGATGAAATTTCGTATGCAGGCCCTTTGTACCAATAGTACGTTGCGGGTTTCCGGTGCGCCGGAATCCTCGGGGTCGGAAGAAGAGACATGAGACATTCTTCTCCTCACATTGTCGATGTAGTGAATCTCTTGCTGCAAAAAGGACACTCAAATGACCTCATTCCTGCATGGATTCTCATGTGCAAATTTACATCTTCGCTCCTTGCAAAATGTTTATCGCAAACTGTGCACTTATAGGGTTTCAGGTCCCTGTGCTTTTCCCACAAATTCTGGAAACAAAAGGTTTCTCACCAGTATGAGTGCGCGCGCAGGTGTGTTGTCAGCGTAGAATAATGGGTGAATCGTTTGGCACAAACTATACATTGATGAGTTTTTTCTTTAGTATGTGAAGTGAGGAACCGTGGATCGTAGAAGGATTTTCAGCATTCGGCGCACGGTAACGGCTTCTCTCCGGTGTGTTTCCGCATGTGGATGGCCAGGTACTGAGAATTCTGATATTCTTTGCCACAAATTAGACATAAATGCTTCTTTTCTTTCCAGGCGGAATGGCTTTTCATGTGCTTATTCAAAGCTCCTAATTCAGAGAATTTCTTGTCGCAAAAATGACATGTGTGTGCCTTCCAAGTCATGTGAGTTTTAGTGTGCCGTTTTGAAACTTTTTTTTTAACAAATAGTTTGTTGCAAGCGTTACACTGGAATGTTTCACCGGAGGAATGCACTGACATGTGTAGAGTGAGGTCTTCTGCAGAACCAAATGACTCCTTACATTTTTGACAAGAAAACAACTTTTCCAAATTCATCTGGTCCACAACATTTTCCGGCTCATCTGCATTTGCTTCCGTATATGAAGTGACCAAACTAAGCTTTATTAAATTATCAACATTTAAGGCTTCCCTGTCTAGAATTATAGAATATGTTTGCTGCAACCAAAAACTTTGATTTTTATTTGATATATCAGTTATCACCACACTTCTTTCATTGCTGCCAAAGCATTTTCAGTGAGATTGCATTCCGGTTCTAGTCCCAATTCTGGGCATTCCATACCAGAAGTATCATCATCCTCAGAGATATGTTCTTCTACCGTTGTGAAATGTTAAACATTCATAAACTGTGATTGCTGCTCAACATATACTTCCAATGGTGTATCCGCATTTCTTCCTTCTTCTTCGGGTTCTTGAAGGGGATCAATTTTTTCATCTTCAATGCCTATATGTGAAGATTTAGATTGAAGAACGTCCTCAGTCGGTAGATATCCGTAGAGAATATATTTCTTTAGAACAGAATCTAATTTTTCACAAAGTTTTTTGAAGGAACAAGATTTATTAACTTGTCATAGACACTGAAGGCATATGTTACTTGGCAGACCACCTTCAAAAACTAATTTAACAGAAGCACAATACATTAGAATGTCAGTGATAGCGGAATCACAGATGGGTTTTATGCCTGATTTTGGGCGCAAGTCCTATACAGTGTAGAAAAGGGAGGACCATGACCATTTTCAAATCCATTTCCATTTGTAATTTCCTTTAAAATGACAGATCTTCTTTGTGTGCCTTGTTAGGTCCCTCCGTAGTTGGTTATCACTATGGCAAAGGCTTCGCGATCCTGCGCTGTCCGGAACAACTCCTCCACTCCTCTCATCCCGGTCTAGTCGCAAATGTTGCGAAGCCAAGATGTTCGTTTTCTGCCAAGTCCTCGGCGTCCTTCTATTTTCCCCATCATTATGATTTGCAGAGTTTAGTATTTTTCTGCACCAAACATGTGACACAGATATAAAATCTTCAGAACCTTGGTATTGGACAAGAGTTCTCTGTGTGATCCAGCTCTTCTGAGTACTTCTTCATTTGTGACCATGCGAATATGTACCTCCTTGCGTTGGTCTTGACATTTTTGCATCAAAACATAAAATGCAAACAATGCTTCCCTGGTTCCAAAAGCATTTTTGGTCCTGTTCACATTTAGTACGTATTCTGGCGTGATTTATCTTCAGAAATAGTTTAAGTGTATGTCTCATAAGGCTAATCAAACGATAGTCATTAAATTTTTTAGGGTATTTTGACGATTGTTGTCATCAGCCAATCATGGGGAATAATCCCTGTGTCGTAAATGGTATTAAACAACTTAAGTAGTTGAGGAGCTGAAGAGGACTTCCGAAAATAGGCGAGAATGGCGAAAGAGATGTCATCTGTTGCTACAGACCAATCCGCAGGATTTAAACCAGAGGGAGAGAGTAGATACTTAATATTTTGATCATGGATGAGTTTTAACACTTCAGCTGGAATTTTGTCTGGCCTACATGACTTTCTGTTATCCAATGTTGATATTGCATGAAGAATTTCCGATTTTAGAATGGATGATCCTTGTTTATCCTGAAACAATGATTATCCTGAAATGTTACGTTGTTATGATTATCCTGAAACTGGTCACGAATATGTTTTTCAATATTATCTTATTGGATTTATCAATTAGATATGTTGGCGATGCTTTCCTTGTTGTACCAGCTATTTCCATTAGTTTTCTGTGAAGACCAAATGCATTATGCATTCGGTTAAGATTTTCGAGTTCTTCACATTGAGACTTCATCCATTGTTCTTGCGTCAATCGATTTAGGCGACCTAAATTATCAATAACTATTTCAATAATTATTATATTTATTACCCGTGTGGAACTATGTACAAGGATATTATTATGAACTATCAAGTGATTGTCTATTTATTTTCTTTGTTTATTGTGTGGTGCTTCAAATATTCAAGGGATATGTTTTTGTTATAACTTTTATCATCATAAATATGTCTCTACCTAGTGAAAATTTATACGGCAATGATGAAAATATCATGTTTTTTGTAATGAACAGCGATTCTGAATGCAAAAATTGTGAAAGCAACCAAGACTCTGATGAAGAAGGCTTAAATATTGAATAAAAAACAAGCCCTAATTCTGATTAAATCAACGGCAGATTTAAATGATTTCATGCTGTAGCGAGCGTGTGTGATAAGCGCGTATTTAGTTCAGGTAAGCGGTGGCCTGCACTGACTTGAAACATAAGTATTCTTTATTTAAGTTGATTCTGATGAAGAAACCTGACCAAGACTCTGATGAAGAAGGCTTACATATTGAATTAAATGTATTGCAACCAGATGTAGCACGTTCATTGGCATTGCCAAACTTGGAAATGGATACAGACTACCCGTTGCATTGCATACCACCCACATGGAATGTGGGAAATTTCATTCCGAGGAAATATGCATACGATATTTCTGAAGTGTTTGAACATTTTTTGTCAAGAGATTTGATAGACAAAATTGTTTTAGAAACAAACAGGTATCACATTGATGTTACAACATCAACTACGTTGGGACCAAATTTGCGCCTTCATAAATGGAAAAAAGTCACAATTGAAAAACTAAACATATGTTTTGCTATTACCATGTTGATGGCACGAAATATAAAATGTAATATACACGAATATTAGTCAACAAAACCAATTCATAACTACCTGATATTCAGATCACTTATGCCAAGAGACGCTTATCTTCTCATTACACAAAGTAAATATGCTTATTGATCATGTAAAAGAAAAGTTTCAATCAACTCTGATTTCTTTTTAACATCTCTGCATTGATGAAAGCCTTCTCCTTTCGAAGGGAAGATTATCCATAAAACAATACATTCCGTCAAAAAGACACCATTTTGGCATTAACAAAATTGTGTGATGTCAAAACTGGATATGTAATAGACTTTATTATATATATGCGGGAAAAAACACCGACAATGGAGACGGTTTTGAAATTGGTGTTTCGGGTGCGGTTATAACTACATTGTTACAGACTATATAAATAAAGGTCATACACTTTGGATAGAGAATTGGTACACAAAAAACACTATGCATGTCAACATGCATAGTGTTTTATGCATAGTGATTTAACAATTAATACATAAATTAAAATGGAATTCTATAAATTAAACGCCAAATTAATAAAAAAATTCAATGGTTTATATATTTTAGCTTTAGGTGTGCCGCGAAATTCTAGGAAGAATTTTGGTGTGTCACCGGTGAGAAAAAGGTTGAGGAGCACTGGTCTAATGTACTTCTGATCTGTGACAGCATCCAAACATCCTGAGGTTGATACAGCTTAACCTTTTCTACTCTGACCATTTTTTCTCATTACTAATCAGCTAAAAAATTAAATTGGGTCACGTGGGTAATAAATTTCCATAACGATAGATAAAATACACGATTTAATAAAAAAACAAAACAACGTTTAAAAAAAAATTAGGATATAAATACAGACACTTGTTTTTTATCACTTAAGTAAAACATTTATTTTTTAACGACTGGTTTCGGAAACTACAGATGCTTTCATCTACTCGTTGCATGATGGTAGCATCTGTAACTTACGAAACTAGTCGTTTACCACAAAGTGAACGCCGAAACAATAAATACAAATTTGGGGTACTCTTTCAATTCGTATGACCACTTTTAAGGCAATTTTTGCCTCTTCGAAATACGTTTCCGACACTGCTGTGGCACAATCATCAATAGATTTATAAGAGTCCGCTCATCGCTTCCTGAGCAATTCGCGAAACAGCGAGGACAGTCAGGTCAAACGTCATATTTATTTAAAAAGAAACGGGCGTGTAAACAATTTATTTAAAAAATACAATAAATAGTATACAAATAGAAGTACGATACAGAATATTGCAGGGTTGAAATAAATTCAAGAGTACTTGAAATTTCAACAACTTCGGCGCCTCCTTTTTCTGATAGTGAGACATTAGCGCTCGTTGGACTTGCAGCAGCTCCTCTTGAAGCGGCCGGTCTTTGAATCTCTGCAGCGTCTCGCCTTGAATGTTTTCAAGCACGAGCAAGGCCTCTTCCGCCGTCGCGGACAGGACCGTTTGCGCCGCCTACCGCACGAGTCCTCGGAAGAGGTTGAAGGAAAGAAGATGTCAGCCAATCGACGGAAAATTGACTTGCAGTACGGGCTCCTCTTGAAGCGGCCGGTCTTTGAATCTCTGCAGCGTCTCGCCTTGAACGTTTTCGCCTCGGAAGAGGTTGAAGGAAAGATCTTCGCCAGTCGGCGAAAAATTGATGTTTTCATTTTAATTTATTTTCCTTTTCAATTTCACTTTTCAATTTATTTTCCACAATAATTTGTCGGGTTCTCAGTAAAATATTAAAAATATAAATAAATACAAAACGGTCAATCTTTTACAACACAATCCATCCCGAAAAACGCGGATTACAATATAAAATAGGGCTCATACGATTCGATTTGTATAAAAATTCGAATATTTTTGTTTGAGATTTCTTCAACATTTTCGAATATTTGTTTCCAGAAATTTCTCTAATATTAGAGTACTTGCGTGAACGCGTACCTACTTGAAAATGAATATCCAACGTACTTAGCAAAGTGGTATTTTGTAAAATTTTGAACAATTTACTAAAACATATGTACTCTCGATGACTGATGTACTATTCAGTTTTCACGGGCGATATTACCATCCCTTTCCTCCATAGCTTATAACGATACATTCACAATTCTAACGGAAATTGATTTGACACGATAGCTGATTACAAACATATAATCTAATAATATATTATAATCAAAATATAGGATGGCGCAAAATTAATCATTTAATTAAGTTTTTGAATAACTTTTTTATTAAATAAAAAAATATATTTCGAGTGATGGAATCCTTTTTTTGAACCTTTTCAATTTTTTTCTAAAGTGAAAAGGATGAAATCCGCCGAGTGGCTGTCGCCAGTAGCGATACATATTTGTGCCCGTTTTATCAATATGTATGTAAACTGCAGCTGTCTACTTCACAAATGTCAAATATGATTGACTTTTTCCAATAGGATCGTCATTCATTTTGTGCCATCCCGTATAAAATGTAACATTAATGATATTGAAACTTTTTACATCCTCTCCTGCACTGACCTAACTGTATCTTGAAAATACTACTTGTTTTGTCCAAAACTCGATGATTTCCATCAACATATTTAGTTGTGCTATTCCTAGCATAACCCCAGAAGTCCTGGTTTATCGCCTTTGCGGTAAACAAATGTATAAACAGTCAGATAAAAACATGCGCCTTGGATTGCAACATTTTGTCAAAACTTCGAAGCAATCAGTGAATTACCTGTGGAGATTTTGAGTATACGTAAATTTAATTTTTTATTAATAAAGATAAATATTAAGGCCCGGTATTCGTTGAGTCGCAACTTACTCTAAATCCAGGTAACATATTACTTAATTAATTGAAAAAATAAGTTTTTCTTCAAAATAATTATATGGTTTTGAAAGGAAAAGAGTCACTGAAATCTAAGGATTTGAAAAAATACATATCCAAGAATATATTTTCAATACATATTCTAAAAAAAAAACAAAAAATGTCCTATAAACGTTGCAAAAATATGAGCGTGAACACACGTGTAGCCCTGAGCGCGGCTGAGCGCATCCAGACTTGAACGCTCGATACGAGCTTGAGATCTCAGCCAAAACATTTGAGTTAATTCATAAAAAAGTTCATTACCTGTCAAGGACATGCGTTTCACTTGTTCTGTGATAGATTCTCTCCTTTGGAAATGTCGCCTGATAAGTGCGAAGGAGTTGGCCCTCTCCTTCGCGCAGTAATCCATTAACTCCATGCGCGACATTTTGGACGGTACAGCAAGATTTTTGTCCTGGTGATCATCGTTCAAAATCTTCGGAGCAGAGTTGAAACTCCCCATCCTAAAAATATCAAGAAGAAATAAGTCCTAACAGAGTGATCATTATCATAAACATAGTGAAATATGATCATTCATTTTCACCATTGTCCACTTATTACTATTAATTAGAAGAGACAGTAGAGGCAGGTAGCGAGGTAAGCTAGGTACTTTTTACTAGGGTAGGCAGCAGAGGTAGGTAGTAAGGTAAGCTAGGTACTACTTAGTAAGGTAGGGTAGGTACTGGTTACGTTTTTATATGTCACGAGGGTAAAACAGGATAGACACTTCTTTTCTGCCTATATGGAATGCACGCCCCTGGTTACTACACTGATAAGTCGGCTGTCCAAACTCAAAATACAGAAAGGGACATTTTTTTCTAGTACGTTTTTTTGTTGCATTTTTGGATTAAGTAGATTCTACTTAGTCCAAAAATGCAAACAAAACGTGCTACAAAAAATGTCCCTTACTGTGTTTTAAGTTTGGACAGCCGAAGTCTACTCGGATTTTTGTTGTATGTAAATAAAGTTATTTATCAAAATCAGTGTTTTTGTTTAAGCATCTTTCAGATTAAAATAAAAAAAACATACTTCACAATATTTCGGACGTTCATTTTTAAATCTTCAAATACTGAAATTCGTCATAGATCTACCTCCAGCAGAGAATTGTAATACTTAATGACAGTGTAATATAATCTGATTTCGTTATTTCTCTATATCTATGGAGCTTTTCTTTTAATCGGTTCAATATTTTGCCACGTAACGCGCGGTTAGACCTTTATTTGATTGAAGTTAACGTTATATGTCTTAACATAAGATTATGATTTAAAAAATCAACCCTTTATTGCTTTTGTGACAGTATTATCATTCAATTATTATTTATCAAAAAATTTCAATTCACAATACATATTTGATGAAACAAAAATAATCTTATCGATACACCGTACATTGACAGGCATAATGCGATAGGTAACAACAATGATCGATGTTTAATAGTTGATAATCAGATGACAGGTTTCGAAGTATTATGTTTTGTAAAAAAAAATCGTTATGCTCGCATTAAGAAGTGAAATGGGAAAATCATTCGTGGGTTACAATTAATATATAAAAAATAAAAAAAATGGGAGGTTTTAGCAACATTTTAACCAAAAGATATTTCCAACATTTTAAGTGTGTTCAAAATCTTACTTAAGTACTTATTCACAAATCTGGATTATCTCCACTTATACTTAAGTTATTTTTTACATGCTTTGACATCTCAACAGAGATGTAGAAGAATATGGAAGTCTGGGTATTTACAAGATTTATGACCTGTCATAGAACATCTATGTTGGATTGAGGACCTCAAACCAACATAGATGGTTGTTGTGAACTCATGTGTACTGTGTCACGAGATTGGTCAAGATATCTAGGAGTTCTAAAAATTTGAGTAGTGTGGTTGTCAATCATGGGTAGAATTTGTGAATGTTGCACGTGTGTAAAGCGATCACTTAACCAGCCTATGAAGTCATAAGCTCTGTAAATATCTAGATTTCCATATTCTTCTTCTTCTATGTTGAGATGTCACAAAATCCAAAGATATTTACTTTGAAAAAGGATCTAATCAATAATCAACCATAGAAATGTGGTGGGAACTCTACAGGTCTTACGGGCACTATTTCAAATGGACGCTTCAATCCGATAAAATACACCTTCCAACACTGCTTTCAACAACCTAGCGGATTTCGACTGAACTTAGTCAGTAAATGATTCATTGTAGATTTTACCTCGTGATCACGGTTCAGTTTCTAGCCAATTCTTTAAAAATAAACGTTACTTGTGGATTTTGTCGTTATAATAATTGAAAATTTTGAAGTTATAAAAATTTGGCACCCGCATTCGGCACGTGTATGATATTAAAACCCGTAATATCGACAAAAAACTAATTAATATACTTATATGATTTAGAATCAGGTTTAAATTACAAGCAGATGCGTTATGAAATAAATACAGTATTATTCCAGTTTTATTATTAAATTTAAAAAAATAAATTGAACAGGAAACATTACCTCAAAAATTAATGCCACGGTTAAATAATGCTCTATTCAATTAATGAGGGGGGAGGAGGATGTACGGACAGAGGCCGACACTTCGTCCCCACCCCTCGGGATCCCCTTAAATTGTTAAATGGTAAAATATGTCCGATAAATTATAAAAATAGTAAAATATTAAAATCTCCGCATTTTTTCCACATAGTGTCAATTCCCACAAATTCCCCAATAGAGTTAAGATTCCCCGCAGTTTGGGGAATTTCCCACAGATTAGCAACCCTGTACTGACCTAAAATTCCATCCGACCTCGGATGGAGCATTCGGAACGAGCGGCGGGCGGCTCGGCTCGGTTTACTGACTATACGAATGCTCGCATCGTAACGTGTTACGTTACGACGAAATGCGCTCCACCTTAAAGTTATTCACTGATTCTACCGAAATTTCAACACAACGTTTTATTCGAATACACTCGAGTGCTTTATTTTATCTTTTTTCCATTTGACTAGACTGAGCCACAGCAGCGCGTGACCAAGTACAGCTAGTTTGTAATTAAAAAATCTGCTCAGACTGAAATTTTTGACGCTCGATATATATGTATGAGATGTGTGTATATTATGTGATACGTATCAGTAAACTTATGTGCAAGTAGGTATATACTCGTGTACGTAACCGGATGTTTTAAAGATATCATGTTTGATAATTAATTTTGACAGATCGGTGTGTTAAATAATTAAAGTTATTTGTTGATGAACAATAAATACTTTCGCAGCAAAACATCGTTCACACCGTCTAGGAAAAGATCGTCTTGTTTTAGTAAATATACTACGAATAATTTTTAATTTAAAGTTCACTTGGAAAATACCAATACTTAAAAAAAATCCATCGTGAATGACACGTGTTTCGAAGCGACATGTATTCTGCACCGTTTTCAAACTCTGTGACGAACAAAATTCCGCGGAACGCATTGAAACTCGATTAAAAAGAGATTTTAAAATAATGGCATTTCTGGGTGACTTTTTAATTAATATCGATAAATATTACCACAAAGTAACTGCCAAATCTATTAATGAAATTAAAAATAATTTTACCCGTGCGTTTACTTTAAAGCGATCGTATTAATATTGAATACGTATATTTCTAAAATAAAAGGGACCAAGGGGATATTCGTTAACTCGGAATTCATTCCACGGTGACCACCGGAGAGGTCACATGTCTGTTCGCACCCGATTTTTTAAAACATTTGTTTGGAGATTTTTTAGTGTTTAAAAATAAATTTTGAAAAGATATAAGTATTCATATTTTTTTTAACTCTTTTCCTTTCAATAACTCTTTTATTTTCAAAACCATATAATTATGTCGAACAAAAACTATTTTTTTCAATGCATAAACGATGTTTTAAAAAAAGTCAATTACTTGAAATGTAATTACTTGACTTAACGAATACTGCCGTTAACTGGCGCTTACGATTTTTTCCGTGTTAAGGTTAAGTGTTCCAATGCTGAGTATTTAAAATACATGTATTTTATATAAATTGCAATATACATTTTCCCATCATATGTAGCTTGATATGTATTCAAACAGTGACAATCATTTTATGACCTATTACCACGACGATGTTGCATTGAAACGTTTGTTATTGTAAACAGTTCAATTGTGCGCGTATTCTCATTCATATGTCATAACATTTATGACGTATGTATATACTTGACAGTCATTTTAACTCAAAGTAAATAGAATATGGCACATGGTAAAGAAAAAAACTGTAATATAGCTCATCTAACACACTTGTACATTTAGTTCTAACGTACTCATTTATACAAAAATGTAATTCTACTTCATAAAAAAACATTTATAACAGTGCACACAATGGAATGTATAAAATAACACACTCCGGACTTCATTCATTTTCAAGATTGAAATTTTTATTATTTTATTCACTGAGTAAAGTTGTAAGCCGCGCATACACCCCTAGTGATATCAATTTAGTCTGCCTCAGTAGTGTAATGGCCAGCACCCTCGGCTACCGTCCTGGAGGTCCCGGGTTCGATTCCCATGATATCCATATCCCGGGGATCAAATAAATATAAGTGATTTTTTCAATATTACCCTGGACTGGTACCTGAAGCGGATGTCTGATTACCTATACTTTATGTGTTAACGATCAGGATAACACTGCGTTTAAATGATGCAGTGCCCTATGCACCATTGGGGTGTGAATATAGGGTTTGAAGAAGACGATATCAATTTCTTGTATTATATTATCACCACTTATTCAACAACCTAACTGAATAAATAATTCGTTAAGTGTTGGAGAGGGTAGTTGCCTTCGCTGTCATAATTAGGCTACTTAGATGAAATTCAACCTTCATGTTGTCGTTTGAAATATGTATCATCTTACCCCTACCCCGTTCAGGGTTAAACTTACAGAAGGCAAAGTTAAAAAATAAAAATTATTACGTAATAAATAAACTCCTATTTCTTGTATTTTGCTTAATGATTAATTTTTAACGCAAAAATGTGATACAAAGTCAGTTTTCGTAATTTTAAGAAAACGAAACGATACGTGAATGTTGTTGATCGAATATTTATGTAATAGTAATAATAGTTTCGGGTAATTTATTCGGCACATCTTCGTAAAATATTACCTAAAAAGCTCTTCGCTATGATATGGTACATTGTTTACTTTTGGATAAAACAAGACAGATAACATTTTAAGTAATTATTAAAAATCTTAAGATTTTTCCAATAAACTGATTTTAATATTAGAGTTTTTTTTAATTGAGTTAAATAAAAACGGGGTGTCGTATCAACCTAACCATACTTGAATTAATATATAGGACGAAATAGTTATATCCAAATTAATGAGCATACTATTGCCAAAACGTTAATTTGAATGAAAACGTATTTTTTTACGTTATGTGATCATCTACACTTGTGTTAAGTAATTAATTAAATTCAATGTTCTACAAATTAAGTAAATTCAATGATTTTTATTTATTAAACTTACGCATATGTTGAACCAACCAGTAGACAAGCATTAAATATATAGAATAAATAAATTGAGATATAAGATAGGTACTCATATAAATTATATATTTTATTAAACTAAAGAAGGTTTACAGTAAATCATGATTTAAGATAGTTGAGAGCATGATACAGGGGTTAGGATTTGCATATTTTCTCTTTGCATAAAAAAATGTTTGAAACATTAAACTTTAAAGTTAACTAAAAAGACAGTACTAAGGATATCAATAAATAAACAAAACGATTTTTTTCATTACATAGGTAGTACGTGCAAAGTAGGTATTTAAAATATTTTTTAAATTGTGTCATTTTTTACTGTTGATGTAAAGAATTAAAGAATAATAATTGTAAATTTATCATCGATAACTTATGGATATTTAACTCTAGAAATATTGATTTTATAATATATATATACTCTACGTAAGCATATTTTCTAAGAACTGACATCTTTAATTAGATGTTTTCTTATCTATGCATGTGCACAAATCCTATTAACAATAATGCCAGACATGTAATACTAATTTACACTGCCATGTAGGGCATTATCCTCATAAAATGTATTCAAAGAGCATTGGACTTTCATATGCAAATAATACGTTTTGTTACATTGTAAATCCGTTACAATTGAAAATAGAATGCAGAAAATTTTCCTCTGTATGGAAAATAAATCAATCGTTTTATTCAATCGACCATTGAACCGTGGTGCCAACAATTGTGTCAGGGCAGGCACATCCAAATATAATAACGTCCTTTCATTCACACACACTAAAGTACAACACACAACATACATATGCATATGTATATGGTATATACATATGTACATGTCACCTACTCCTTTCAAGAACGTCATGAATAAAAAAACTTGATTTTTCAGGAGACCGTTTTTAAAGTTTAAAAATATAATACAATGTTTTAAAAATAAATAACTAGCCACTTATTGAACTTTTTACTACGCAACAGATCTTTTTAGGTAAAACCTGAAGATTTTTTCTCCATTTAAATTTTTTTTAGTTTATTTGAAAAAATAATTAAACAATACTTTTCCTTCAAAATGCAAAAACAACACATTCTGCCATGTAGCGGGTAAATATTAAGTTAAAATATGCCTCTTTTTCTGGGATATAGCACATTTTGTGGGCATTCCGAAAACATGCTTAACTGAAAATTGACGATTTTTGATTTATGTGTCACATTTTTGGTGGTAAATTAAAACGATAGTACATCTGTCGATGTTCAAATTATTGTCAACCAATAAAGAAAATAAAAATCTGCAATTTTTTTAAAGCGGGCAATTTATTTGATAATTTATTAATAATTTTTTTAATGGATTTTGGGTTTTAATTTTCAAATATCCTGTAATTCAAAGTTTTCTTATTTCAAAAGTTGATAAATTGAAGCGACGGAGGCATATTAAAAAAAAATATGCTAATTTAATTGAAATTATTATGTAGACTCTTTCATGGGTAATATTTTCAACTATTTTCGTAAAAATAACTATTAATTTGACGTTTTTCCGATGTCGTCAAAAACTTGTCTTCCATATAAAATATATATCTCGTATATATAAAAACCATCCGTAGTGTAATGGTACGCCTCCGTAGTGTAATGGTCAGCACGCTCGGCTACCGTTCTGGAGGTCCCGGGTTCGATTCCCTGGGGGGGCCAAATAAATAAAAGTGATTTTTTCACTCAATATTTATTCAATATTACCCTTGACTGGTGCCTGAAGTGGAGGGCTGAGGGTTTGAAGAATAGTGTTCTAGCCAGTGTACAGTTATTGTCACTACCCTTACTTACCGCCGTTGGAATAACTTTCCTTCGTGTGTTAACGATCAAGATAAAACTGTGTTTATAATGCAGTGCCCTATGCACCATTGGGGTGCGGAAAAGGGTTTGAATGAATATATAAAAACCACAAAAAGAAGCATTAATCGATAAAGGATGGAAATATTTTGTTGTGCTGCTCATTGTGTTAATACCGAATTTTTAATAATTTTCAATGTATTAAAAATATATCTTCATCCAACCCTAATTGAAAAACCTTAATCAAATATTTCCGGCAAAAATATACTACAGATATCTCTGGCTTTAATGTTGAGGCAAACCGTTTTTCAATTTGTTTCAATTCATTTCATTTTAAAATATTATCAAATGAGTTTTCATTTATTTATTTGTATTATTTATAACTTACTTACTAACTATCACTATCACTCCACTTTCTGCAGGGGTATACAAAGAGAATAGAACGCCAAATAAATATATGTATATAATAAATATATGTAATATATATATATATATATATATATATATATATATATATATATATATATATATATATATATATATATATATATATATATATATATATATATATATATATATATATATATATATATATATATATATATATATATATATATATAAATATAAACTTATATCAAATTTTCTTATATTCATGATAAAACTGCAACAATAAAAAAATCCAACAAAAGTACATTTCAAGTATGATGGACATTGTAAGGGTGAAAACAATCGGTTTTTACATTTTTTTTACTAAAAATGAGTTAAATTTGTTTGATTGTCAATATTACTGATATATTTACATATTTGTTTAAGATTATACCTCCGAGTTCGACCGTCAAAATACAGCTGCGTTTTTCACAAATAATAAAGTTATCTCGACAAATGATAAGCCAAAATAATAAAATACAAAGGATATGTTCTGGCGTTTCTCATGTCAGTGATGAAAATCCAGGATTCGGACCTCACAAACAAATATAAAAGTTCAATTAAAAAGCTTCTTCGTCTCACCAATAGATGTCACTTGTGAAAATTCAAGTGATTATTGTACAACGTTTCGAAATTTGAACATATAAGTACATATAAAGAACTTGGTCCTGCGTAAATGCTTAGACTTCCATACTCTTCTTAGTCTATGTGGAGATGTCAAAAAAATAATATACATTTCTCTTTACAATATATTTTTATTCTTTACTATGCAAAGAAATATGCTAAAAAACGAGACGCGTCCTTGAAATTTCACTCTCAATTCTTGTCCAATTATCAATTATCGAATCACCTCCTCCGATGTTTTTTATTTGTAAAATACTAAAGAATCGCTTACCTAACCAAGTAAAGGAGGATCTCTTTTGGTGGTTCGTACTCCTCACAAGGTCCTTTTTCAGGGTCCTTTCCTAACTGCAGGCTCCTGACTGCGAGTCTCCTCGTGGCTGCCGGTGACGTCATCAGGCTTGCCTGCACAAGTGCTTCTGCCATCTTCAAATCTTGTCGGATCTTCCATATCAGTGGTCTGATTTCATCGATCTCCCTCTCATAGCTCAAGGCGTTCATTCTGTAATCAAAAGCGCGTATTTGTTTAGAAAATACAAGTATTGAGTGACTTTAGAAAATACAAGTATTGCATTCAACAGAATGAATCAGATCAGATTTGCATTTGGTGAATACTAAAGTTCGCCTATACAATGCCTGCATTACTCTTATTTTCTCATATAACTGTGAAATATGAAAACTTACAATGGCCCATAGCACCCGGATGTAGCATATACGAATAATTGTGATCTTTATTTGTGGTTTGACTTCGTGAAGAACTAGGAATAAAGTCGTAGGTCGCAGAAACTAATGGTCACAACTGTCATCAAACAAAGGCAATTTCGTTGACTACGCCATGCACAAATACTTTGCAAGTCTCCCGAGAGCCTCCATCAAGCTTGCCTCTTTTACAAGGCATCAAGTTCCCGCCGCCTAGGACGTCCACTGCTGACAATTCGTCAGCAGTTGTCGTCCGAATTTTGGTTCGCGGATCTGACTTAGGAGAATAAAAAGGATTTCCATTTGCTCCGATAAGAGAGCGGGCAGGTTGAGTAAAGTAAAGGTGAAAAGTATTCAGCAAATAATATTTTCATTTTTAAGTATTTCTTAGTCTTAAAATATATTGTGACACGTGTTTCGATGTTTTCCGCATCATTATCAAACATGGTGTTATTACCAAGTAAAACTTAAATTAAAAATTGACAGATGTGCACAAAGTGCCTACCGAATTAATTAATGAAAATGTTTTGATGTGTCAGTTCATGCGCAGTGCAAAAATATTATTTCTTAAGTTTAACAAACCCATCAACTTATCACAAGGCGTAAAAAGCGGTTATAAAAAGATTACTACTTTATTTCTAAATCCATTAACAATATTATACTTCTAATAAAATAGTCGTTTTCATCCTTCAAATCGTTCAAATTAATTACTCTTAATAGTAAGTATTAGCTCGATTACGCTTTAGTGTGTCGCACGCTGACACACGATCATGTGAAGTGTTTGTATAAAAATATAACTTGTTTATCTTAGAACCAAACCTTTGGAATTTGAAACATGCAAAGCGGTTTGCAGAATCGCTTCTTACAGGCGTTTGTATGGCTCCATTTCTATCATGAGAAATATAGACGAGGACAATAAAATAAACGAATTTACTTTTACGGTTACAAAAGTAGTGTGACCGGATGGAGGCATTTGAGATGTAGAAAGACGACGAAAAATGCTTCAGATACCCTGAGCGGACATGGTCAGCAATGCAAGAATTCTCCAAAGAGTCAGAGCGAATAGGAAACTTATATAGAATATTAAAACCTGGAAAATGTCCTATTTGGGATATGTGCCCAGAGGAGAAAAGTAAGTAAATATCGCATTTGCCTTTCCACTCAATTAGAATACACAATGAAGATTGCATGTGTAGTCCCAAAGACGCCGACATAGAAGAAATAATTTATGTACGATATAATACTTAAACGCGTTATTGTATAAAGTAAGACAAATATTATGCCTGAATTGTTATAAAAATCTTGAATATTATACATTTTTTTTCATTTACCTACAATATATAGTCAGTACAACTCCGAAATACTCGAATTTGCAAAAAAACTGTTTTAAAATGTTAAGGTTTAAAGTATTATTATATAACTGTTTAAATTATTATTTGACTAACATAAAATAATTAACAGAATAGCAATGGAAATATCGCTCACTCCTTTCAAGAACGTCATAAATCAAAAAACTTGATTTTTCAGGAGAACGTTTTTAAATTTTAAAAATATAAAACAATGTATTATACAATGTATTATATGTAGTATTATATAAAACAATGTCAATATCAAGCCACTTACTGAACTTTTTACTGTGCAACAGATCATTTTAGGTAAAACCTGAAGGTTTTTTCTCTATTTGTAAAATATAGTTTATTTAAAATAATAATTAAACAAAACCTTTTATTCAAAATGCAAAAACAACACTTTCTGCCCTGTAGCGGGTAAATATTAAGTTAAAAATATGCTGCTTTTGCTGGGATATAGTACATTTTCAAGGCATTCCGAAAACATGCACAACTGAAAATTTACGATTTTTGATTTATGACGTTCTTGAAAGGAGTGAGCGATATGTTAACTATGTATATTTTGTCATAATTGAAGTATGTTTATAATTTCAACTTTTTTTTCCTGATTTAAAGTGGACGTTTTGTAAATTCGCAGTTTTGTCATTGAACCAACGATATTATGTATTCACATAAATAACACATTCTGTAAAAGCTCTTTGTATAAAAGGTGGAGTAGAAACGGTTTCGACGTATGATTTTTTAAAAATAAATAAAGCAACAACTGTTTATTAATGTAAAATGTGCATGTAATAAAAAAACTACCTATGTACCAATATTTTTTTAATCTTCATTGTAAAATAGTAGTAGTGGAGATTTCTAAATGATTTTTTTTCCTTTTTAACTAACCTACACATTTTTGTCATAGAGTCAACTGTTTTATCTTAATTTTTAAACCTAATTTTTGAACTTTTAATCCAAGGGTAAAGACTGACCGGAGCATTTCGTCGTAACGTAACATCGTAACATCGCTCGCGGCGAGCATGTTACGTTATGATGTTACGGCATTGCTTACTGACCGCGATCAGTGCTCGTTTGTCGCCATATGTCACACCAAAAAATCTGAATTACAGTCTAGAAAACTGTTTTAAATTTGTATAGAATAAATAAACCAAAATCTGTATGAATCTTTGCAACTTTATATTCGTAGTTAAAATGTCGGACGACGAAGATGTCATTCTTGGTTCTGACCTAAAATTGCATCCAACTTCGGATGGAACATTCGGAAGGAGCGGCGAGCAGCTCGGCTCGCTATACTGACTGCCTGAATGCTCACATTGTAACATGTTAAGTAACGACGAAATGCTCCAGTCAGTCTTCACCCCAAGATGACGGATCGTGCGAATACTTTAATTTTTAAACAAGCTTATCGTTTCTACTTTACCTTTTCTAAAGCAAAAACTTTTAAATGTCAAAACAGATTGGAATAAAAGGCAGTCCTTTGTTGCTAATGTATATAAATCTAATTCATAATTGTGCGGCCCGCAGTAATACCTCACATTGTCCTATGTGGCCCTCGACTTTTCTGGTCGATATATCGATACAATGATACATAGGACAGACGACCACTGGTATAAATACTTAAATTTAGACAAAAAATTTAAGTTAGAGTTTATTAAGTTTAAACTTAAGAAATTTGGTTCTCAAAAATCTCAGCCCTTGTATTGTAAATACATATTTGGGGCTGTTGACTAATGAATTTGTTGCCCACTGCCTTAGACGAATATGTGGAAAAATCAATATATGTCATTAAAATTAAAGATATTGCGATGGAATAATGTATGAGGTTGAGTTAAGGATTCTTGAAAATAATAAAATAGGTTCTTTGTGGTGGTTTGAACGTATAGATCGAATGGATGACAAGATAATAAATAAGGATAATATATTTCTTCTTCTTCTTCTGTGCGTGTCATGTCAGGTCTTCCTGATGTCGACTTTCACTTGAGAGTCTTTGTCTTGGGCAGCTCTAAACAGGACTTCAATGGTCCTGGTCCCCGTCCAATATCGTATATTCCGGAACCAGGAGATCTGTCTTCTGTCCACACCTTGTCGACCCTCTATTTTGCCTTTTATATAATATATTTACATAGTAAATCGGAAATCACAAAGAGGACGGAACAAGAAAGACTTTTCAGAATCAAAATCAGAACCTGAAGTCTAGTAGTGTCAAAAGTTTACACAACTGGAAGACTTGTATGACTAGATGTGATAGATGTACAGGTAGATGTATATATATCTGGACAAACGCGTCCGAGTTTCCATCCCTTTGGTGTGATGCTAGTAGTAGTAGTACATAGTAAGAAAAGTTCACCTCCCTAGTGTAATAGTCAGCACGCTCGGCTACCATTCTGGAGGTCCCGGGTTCGATTTCCAAAGGGGGGTCTAATAAATATAATTGATTTTTTTCACTCTAATATTTATTCAATATTACCCTGGACTGGTACCTGAAGCGGAGGGCTGATCACCTTTCCTTCGTGTGTTAAGTCTAATCCCATAAGACCCATATGGGTGAAGATGAAGCAGGAGCCACACGCGAAGTAAAGTAAGTAAGTGTTTACCCCACTACTTCACAAACTGCATTGATAACACATTCCCAAAAGAGTAGAGTATAAACTATGTCTATTAATTTATTAATCAAAACATGATATAGCTCCACAGTATCTAAAAGAGCTGTGTATCCCAGGTGATTTTATTGATAGGCATCTCTCGCTTAAATCACCTATAACAATTACCAAGGGCAAAGTGAACTTACAGCCTCTCAACCAGCACCCTAAATTTTTCGGACTTGGCTTTGCTGTTTTTTTTTATTATTAAAGGAATAACCTGCAAAGTCTCTATTTTTAAAAGCTTGTCTGCAGGCAGGATAGTAAGGATTTCTTCTCCATCTTAGTCCTTATTACTGGGTTGTTACCCTTTTCAAAGCAATGACTCTTTTCCAGTTATCCCTTGACTGCGCTGCACATAGCGCTCCAACCACCAAGGTGTCTGGTGCCGCCTTAACTTGATCGGTCCATTGTGTGGGGATCTTCCTCTCCCTCTCTTTCCATCCAGGCTACCGATCACAACCAGTCATTCCAGGCTGTCATCATTTAGGAAAGGAAAATAAACCTTTCTTGAATTTATTTTGCAATTGGCGAGAATCGAACCCGCGACGCGGACTCTTGTTCCGGGACTCATGGCGTGGAATGCTTTTCCACCGGAAGTTAGAAATAGTGAGAGTGAAAATCTTGAGAAAGAACTAAAAATACATTTGTTTGCCGAATCATTTCCTCCGTCTCCTTTTCCCCAATCCAATCACAGTAATGCGCCTTTGAGGTAGTACATTAAATGGCGCTTTATTTTTTATTATTTGAGGTAAAAAAAAAACAAATAGAAGCGCAAATTTACTTTATTCTGAATACAAATCACAAAAGCCAGTATGCACTTATGCTAGGAGTAATATGTGTAACATTAGAGGTGGGCGCTGATTGCACAAAGTTTTCTCACCGCCGGCGGTGGCTGCAGAACACTGCTACAGATGTGACACGCGGGCCCTCCTCTAGTGTTCAATAAGCAAAGTTATATCTAAATCTATTCTTTTTTTGTTCTTCTAAATCCAAACCTTAAGATTATCGAGAAAACCACATATTTTTTTTGTTTTTATTAATCTAAACCTTAAGATTACTGAGAAAACCAAAAAAATTATTTATCCAACCACAATCACACACTTTATCGTATACTTATTATAATATTATTTAAAGTTTATACACATGACAAAAAAAAATTTAGGATGCAGAAGAAGTCTATATCCTGTATTGGAGGACAAAGGGTAAAGAAGAAGAAGACGTAGAATTAAGCAAATCTTATACATAGATTCAATTTTAGAATTCGAAACATAAAGTTTTACCGGTCACAGCTAGCACAATAATAATGTATGTTGATCAAGTGATTGTTCCAGATATAAAAGATTCTTTATTGAGATTGAGTCAAATCAAAGAGATTGTTGACTGTAACTGTAACAATCGTTAAGGAATGATCAGAATTACTATAACTCTAGCTTTAAACATTTTTGACTAGGAAATCTTCATACAGATTTACACTTTTAAGATGGATGTCTCACTGCAAGTAGTGAACAGAAGTAACAATATTAGACAAGTACCTAACTTGCGCAGTTGCAATAAGTTTAAGTGTTGCCATAGGAGAAATCATATCCCAGTCGCACATCCAGGGCTCGTGGTAGCGTGCTGGGTCTGATTGGCCTATGGGTGGCTGTTACTAGATATAAGGTACTCATTGCGTTATGAAAAATACTATTATCATCGTAATTGGGTCCGAAGGTAACATTTACAATCTTCTTATTCTTCATAAGTCCTCCTCTGTTGGATATAGGCCTCTTCCTCTTCTTTCCGTTTCCTACGGTCAGTTGCTGCTTGCAGCCAGTTTCTACCCCCCACAGCGACTATGTCGTCGGGCCATCTCTTTTGGGGTCTTCCGACACCTCTTTTGTTCTCCCAAGGTCTCTATTATAGAATTTTTGGGGTCCATCTTGCAATGCTGTTGACATACATAATGAATAGTAGATGCTTATAATTATTCACTTATAACTATGGTTGTCTTTTCCTCGTCGTGAATGTACAATATGTGTTCTTTTTCCACTTTATCGTTTTATGAAATAGCATTTCTTGAGGTTACAATGTAAGGTCAGCTTCCTATTCATGACGCTGATTTCACATAGTTTAGAAATGTCTATTCATGATGCCGATCTTACTTAGTGCACAATGTATTGAATGATCTTGATATTCCGGCTACATATAGCTGATTTACATAGCGCTTACTCGTGCTGGTTAGTTCGCGCAAGTAAGGGCTTGTGGGAAAAGTAAAGTGTAGCTCAAACGCACTAACCAAACGCAGAGATAGGTCCTTGAATGTAGTCGGACCGGACCATAAACATGACATATTTATTTACCACCCTCCCCACACACCTGTACATATCTAATTTAGCAATGACATAATATATACATAAAAAATAAGCATTTAGTAATTCAACTCAACCCCTCGCACGTCTTATCATCCCTTATTTACTAATGAAATTATGAATATAATAATGACATGTTTTTTCTCACCTCATTCATGATGAAATATCCCTAATTTACTTATGACATAATACTTATAATAATGACACACAGTTTCTAACTCCATCTATCCCCAAACTTCCCTTATTTATCTATGACACACAGTTTCTACCTCCATCTATCCCCAAACTTCCCTTATTTATCTATGACACACAGTTTCTACCTCCATCTATCCCCAAACTTCCCTTATTTATCTATGACACACAGTTTCTACCTCCATCTATCCTCAAACTTCACTTATTTATCTATGACACACAGTTTCTATCTCCATCTATCCCCAAACTTCCCTTATTTATCTATGACACACAGTTTCTACCTCCATCTATCCCCAAACTTCCCTTATTTATCTATGACACACAGTTTCTACCTCCATCTATCCCCAAACTTCCCTTATTTATCTATGACACACAGTTTCTACCTCCATCTATCCTCAAACTTCCCTTATTTATCTATGACACACAGTTTCTACCTCCATCTATCCCCAAACTTCCCTTATTTACCTATGACACACAGTTTATAACTCCACCTATGCCTAATCATCCCTAAATTACTTATACTGGCTATGCAGACACAATGACGTATACACGATTCACAATTACGGTTACATAGAAGCAAAAGGCTAAGATAAGATACAAGCATATTCTCTTCGTATATCGGAGTGGTAACATCTGAGGGTCCTTCGATTTACTTGGGCAAGGTGTAAAATTCCCGATCCAGGCATCACAAGGTAAGTTCACTTGTGTTGTGATTTGTGTCCTGGTATCTTCCTTTGGATCAGGAGTGGGATGAAGTGGACAGGATAGCAATTAAATGGAGTGAAGGATATAAGGTAAGGACATTACTGCTACATGGGAGAAAATTGGAGGCGGAATAGCAGCAAGGCTACGGTACTCGGGGTTGCGTACCCGTACTCGTGCAGGCTTAAGTGTACGAGGCCGTTGAGTTTATTTTCCGAGTGTGATCTAATTCTTCTGTTCCGGTTGATTGGGGTGCACTTCGATGGTGCTGATGTCCTTGAGATAACGGACAGTTGGATCCTTGTCCATATTGGAATCAGGTAGGTCAATTTCGAGCATCACAGATTCTCCTAGAATAAAAAAAAAACAAGAGCGAAACAATAAATTTGAAATTCTATTCGCATTGCATTCTTTAACATATATTTGTTCACAAAATTTTGAACGTGTCCAAATACTTGTTCACAAATCTGGATTATCTCCAATTTATTTTTTGACATCCATAATTTATAATCCAGGATTCGGACTTGACATACAAATGAAAGAGTCTCTGCTTAATAAAAAGCTCCCCTCATCCAACCATGTAGATGTGTCTAGTGAAGTTGAACACTTTGTTTCGAGTTTGATCAATATATCTGTGTTGTTGTCAATCACGCGCGTAAAGTGATAGCTTAAACCAGCCTACGGTCGTAAGCCCTGTAAATGTCCAGACTTCCATATTCTTCGTCATGTCAAAAAATTGGTGACATGTCAAAAAATTATGTAAAATATAATTAAATTTCTTAAAATGCCAAATCGCAATGTGGATTTTGTTTTAGATGTAAACAATTTTGACACTTACCGTCTTCATACAGGGGACGAGGAATAAAGTGCAATGGTTGTGTTAGTTGCCTCTTGCGTTCATTCGCCAACTGAAAGTAAACATATGATTTCAAATTGACTACAAATATGTTTCATTAATTAATTTTGTTAACTTTTTTAAAAGTATGTATTAGTTTGGCGTAAAAATTCCGCAGTTTTAATTTCGTAGTACATGCGAAAATGTGGGTAACAATCGAATTGATCAGTTTACTGCGCCAGATATGGTAATTATTGTTTAAATGATGTAAAAAATTGTTTTATTTTGGGACACCAAGCCAATTTATAGTAGTTCAAAACAACAAAACTCTATTTTTGTTGTTGTTTTGAACTATAATAAATCATACAATTTTGATCTAAAAAGTATTCATATCATACATACGCGGATAATCTCCATAACTCGCATATACTCGTCCTTCTTAAATTTCCGTTTATATAGCAGAAATCTATATTCGCAAACAAGGACCGCCATTATCAATATCTGAAACACGACATAATTTTTATTTCATATTGATTTTAAATTTACTTTTACTTGGTTTTTAACTACTTTGAATATTAAAAAATGTTTTTGAAGTGAATAAGACAGTTCAAATCCTGGATTTTCTTTTCAGTATCTACTAATTGTTTCAAAAAAATCGCATTGAACGTACAAAATTGCCATCAGCAGTTGTTCGTACCACTAATAATGATAAGTTCGCTATTAAGTTAAAAACTAAATAATATAGCTTTGTTAATTACTTACGTGGAGACAAATCATAAATGCTTGAGCGACGATTAAAATTATAGCGTTGGGCCTGAAATTCATCTAAAAACAAAGATAATTTGGAAGCTGCATTAAAAGATATTACAAAGATCTCGTTAAGAATCAACCTTAAAGCTTAAAGTATATGCTCTGAGGCACCCGTTGGCACAATTCTCCAATTTTTGCCAACTTTAGATCGCAAATTTAGAATTAGGTCAGCTACTAAGCATGCAATATATGGGTTTGAAATACAACACCAAAATTTTCATATGTTTGGAACTAGTGTTGTTATGGAATAATTCCCTCTTTATAATAATTACGCTTATGATAAGTATAATACATATATGTAAATACATATAAGTCCAGTGGCGTGCACAGATTTTTTAAATCGGGGTAGGCAGCAGGGTTGGGTAAGGATAAGGCATAGTGGGCACTGGTCGTGTTTCTATATGGAACGCGAATAATCCAGGGTAGACATTGCTTTTCTGCCTATAAACATGGAATGCACGCCTCTGTAGAAGTCAAATCGCACGCATATGTTAAGGTTGTAAATATATAAAATGTATAATACCGCCAGTACAACAACCGTATAGCCAAAGCCCACTATTTCAAATGGTATAACTGCGCTCATAACCGCAATCCAGGGAACGAAGCAAAAACCGGTGACCTGAAATACAAGACATGTACATCAATTGGACTCTATTCAAAGTTGACTTCTTAAATTATTCAAAAACAGTCATTTACGAATTGGTTATTAGCGTTGGAAAATTATTTGCCTCCCGCTTGCTTATAATTACGATTAGCTTTTCGTGATTATTCATAGATGAGAATAAATAATTAATTAATATCAGTAATTACCGGTCGTACTCCCAGAAATATCAGGCCAACCAATAGGAGTATGCTTGTCACCAATCCCAATATATACATGATAAACGAGATGACCCCGAGTATGACGGTCGCTGAAAATTAATAAATTACATGATAGAAAATGATAGAAAACATATCATATATGACTATTGAATTCTCCGGAAATCGAACTCGAGTCTCGCGCAACGGTGGTCATAGGTGCTGTTGGCTGATGATATTAATAATATGTATCAAAATTTGGTTTTATTTTGTGTATTTTAACTAAAACTAAGAACAAATACTAAATTTATTACAAAACGCTTTCACTTACTTTTCGATACTCCATTCGGTTCCAAAAGTGACGTGGTCACAGGAGCTGTTCCATTGCTAAATATGAAATCGCTCTCCGCGTATATGAAGCGACACAAATATATGGTCATTGCGACGTAGCAGCTCTTGAAAGAACAAAACAATATATGTATTGGATAAGTTAGGATAATACCCATATATATATATATATATATATATATATATATATATATATATATATATATATATATATATATATATATATATATTTGAGTTTTGCTACAAAAAAGCAGTATATACATCAACACGCGGAATTATAAACACAATTGTTGTTTTCTTGTGTTAGCTTCAACATACATAAAAATATTCTGTATGGCCCATCAAGAAGCATTAAGAAGAATATTTCAAAATAACTCTATTCTCACAATATCTCCCTAGTTTTTTTAAATTACCAATTTCATTTTCTACTTATTTCGTTTGTTTGAAATGATCGCAGTACCATATTTGTTTTTGTGGTCTGAAGTAACATTGATTTACTGGCCTAATCCTAGATTTTATTGGAACCAAACAGGAAAACTAAACCTATGTTTTATTTTATCAAAGTAGCGTTGCATATTATTTGAATAATATTATCCCATATATAATCCTAGATTTAATTGGAATTCCAAACTAGAAACTAAACCTATGTTTTATTTTATCAAAGTACGTTGCATATTATTTGAATAATATTATCCCATATATAATCCTAGATTTAATTGGAATACCAAACTAGAAACTAAACCTATGTTTTATTTTATCAAAGTAGCGTTGCATATTATTTGAATAATATTATCCCATATATAATCCTAGATTTAATTGGAATACCAAACTAGAAACTAAACCTATGTTTTATTTTATCAAAGTAGCGTTGCTTATTATTTGAATAATATTATATTAACTATGTTTATTTTACTAATGATGTATTCATAACAAAAGATTGTTATTTGAAATCTCTTTCATAAATAGAGAATGGGACTAACGAAGTAATTATATTAGAATAATTTTGTTTTATAAATTGGTTTTATGAGTTTTCTTTTATAAATTGGATTATGGGGTGAGTTTCAACCTACACTAAACAAGTTGTATTTTATTAAACTAGAATTGCGTATTATTTTAATGATATTATATTATATTAACTATGTTTATTTCACTAACGAGTCATATCACAAAAGATTGTTATTTGAATTTTCTTTTATAAATGGGGAATGGGCCCTAACGAAGTAATTATTATATATTAGAATAATACATCATAACATTATTTTTGTAAGTTTCTTTTATAAATTGAAATAAAGGGGTGAGTTTTATGGCGCTAGTCTGATGATTATTTTGTTTACTGCATATTTTGTCAACATCGTTGATAATATCTTCTGCGTATTAGTACGACGATCGCGACTCTAGTTAAATTTCCCCCAGCTTACCCTGAATTGATAAAAAAATATAATTTTAGTCTGGCAGGGTGCGCAATAGAGTAGTCCATATATGCATCGCAGGAGGTCTAAGGACGTGGTTTGCGTGTATGAAGCTTTGTCTCGAGATCTTGGAGGCGGCTGACTTCGAACACGTCTTTCTTGACGACAGATAGCGATTTTTCTTTACTCCTCCTTACCCACGCTTGATATACAGCCGGCATTTACGGTGGGATATTCGATAGTCCGCAATTAATTATTGATTAAAATCACCGTTTTTGTATTGAAAAAGTATGTTTTTTTCCAAATAAATATATGGTTGAAAGGTGAAAGGTAAAAAAAATCTCAATATATTTATATTCTTAATAAATTACATTTTGTTTTATGACGTCAGTCTACGTATTAATTGTCTAAGTATAAACTATTAACTAAATTTAAAAAATATACATATTTTGTCGGCTGTTTTTTTTAGTAACAAATGAACGCATCGTCTGTGTTTAAACATTTTTTTTACATGAAATAAGTTTTAATCATATAGCCAAATTTTAATCGAGACTTTAACCATTTATATGAAAATGGTAATAGTTTCAAATAATAAATTAATGAACCATAAACATTTTCTTATAAAAGCATTACGGCTGTCCAAACTCAAAACACAGTAAGGGACATCTTTTTTGTAGTACGTTTTTTTTGCATTTTTGGACTTAGTAGATTCTACTTAGTACAAAAATGCAAAAAACGTACTACAAAAAAATGTCCCTTACTGTGTTTTAAATTTGGACAGCCGATTAGATTCAAGGTAATTTTCTTAGGTAAATTTCGGTGATCCCAGTGTTCAAAAATCCGAAGGGGTAAAAGAACAATAGGTCCAACACAAGCTTTGAAAGGAAAGATATACCTATGAAACTGTGATGTTAACGATTTTCTTATTAGAGTTTCTGTAGAAGGTATTATGGATTTCATAAGATATAGTTTCATAAGATTTGCGAGAAAAAACGATATCTTTGTATGTGTGTGTGTGTGTTTTTTTAATAGAGAAATATTTGTGTTTTATTATAAATATTTCAATTTCATACTATTTCTGCAAGCCTAAGCGGCTCGTTATTAGAAATAGGTGTCAAATTGCGGTAGAGGGGTTCGAACCGAGAAACTCTGACTTAAGAGTCCTCGACACCACGGGACCACAACCCAAATTTGCTCAAAAATCTAATTTTGTGTTGGTGAACATGGATACAGAAGACGCTCTCTAAACCGGCGGTAAATAATAAAGCAATACTTTTCAAAGATGATATACTAAAAAAAGTGCCGATGTAGTAACCAAAAATTTTTTTTTCATAATTTTATAATTAATTTGTAGATTTTCGATTTTTTCGCACAAAAATTTAAAATGCTCTTATAATTAAAAAAAAACACATTTTTATTTCAAATAAAATTTAATAGGTACATAACACTAACAATTATCAAAAACCAATAAAATCGAACCCGGGACCTCCAGTACGGTAGCCGAGCGTGCTAACCATTACACTACAGAGGTTATATTTATTAGAGAACATTATTTTGGAATTTATTTCTTAAAAATTATACTTTCCAAATGTGAACCCTCGCGTTCGAGGCACTAATTCAATCGAACACCAAAATTTCTATCGACAGCTAGGCAGGCAGACTCCGTAATGGCCGCCATTCCGTAACGAGTATTATCTTTCAAATGCGCCAGGGAAGTCGGTTTACTAGCGCAAACTTTAGATTTAAGATAACCCCACTGGAAAAAGTCCATAGGAGTTAAATCAAGACTGCTTGGAGTCCAATTCATGACAACTATCCTGGAGATCAATATGCCAGCGAAAATTTCACTAACTCATGTGTGACGTTGTTCCGTTCTGCTGAAACTATGTTCGTTTACTAATATACCCAAGAAAGTTTTTAAATTAAGTTACCAAGAAGTCGCCTAACATCTCCACATAACGCTTTGAATTTAACTTTTAGCTGCCCAGGCCATGGAAACCCCTCCGATGCCCACGGGGTCCATATGGGCTCGAATGTAAAGTATTATATTATTGATTATTGCTCGACTACCGTTTATTTTTTTGGGCTGGCAACATTTCTTTTCTAACACTGTCAATACTGCTTCGTACCAGTTTACATTTATTCCGTTGCTTCGAAGTTCTAATTATTTTTTCGTTAACGATAAAAAAAAATGGAAATTAGAAAAAAAATCCTGGGCAGTTAAGCAGTCAAAAATTTCTGGCCCATATGGACCAGTCGTGCGTTAATATAACTGCGCGTTCCCTTTCGTTTTCAAAAAAAGTTAGGATCGATAATTCCTCGTGCTGACATGGCAACCCATATGGTTACTTTAAACGAATGAAGAGGATCCTGACGCTTGCGTTTTGTATTCGTTGTACTCCAGTAGCGTCAGTTCTACTTATTCACGTGTCTATTAATATGAAAATGAGCTTCATCCGAAAACAAGATGTCGGTAACTTTAAAAAACACTAAATTCCTCGGTTTACGAAGTTAAGCCTCTGACCGGCATTCTGGGGTTTCAATTTTTGTACCGATTGAATTTTAGATTGTGTGTAAAATACGGTTTGCATATTTATTGGATTTATACATATTTACAGCACTTGCGCCGAATTTAAAAGCTTGGATCGTCACGAACAGATTGATTAACATTCTCCATGTTTTCTACCGTTTTTGATGATCTTGGTCACGCAGATTTCAGTTTTATCAGTGTTGTACCGGTCTTTCCTCACTTTTTAACCTATTTTCGGATGAGAGATATGCTTGCGCATCATTTAATTGGTGAAAACCTCGAATATTGTGCAGAATCTTCTACGCGTTACAGTTCCTGAATTACCGACTTTGTAAAACTGTCGCACGCACAATACCATACGATATTTATGATATCGGATAAATATCTTCCATCCAGTTTAAGAGAATAAAAAATGAATGAGGATCCATATAACAGAAGTTTTCAGATTTAGAGATGCTGTGTATTGAAGCTTATAAAATGAGACGATTATCCTTTGATGACGCAACTGAGGATATTTAAACTTTGAAGATGAGAAAGGTTTAAATTTTATTTAAATTATAAATAAATACGCTTGTTTTTTTACCACTTGCGTATTATATCATATTTTTAACGACTATTTTCGGAAGCTACATACGCAGCTATTTTATTTCTAACAATTTGTCTTTAGAAATAAAATATAATACTCAAGTGGTAAAAGAAGTATAAGTATATTTATTTATAATTTAATCATGTCTTACCACAAACTGAATAAACACATTTGAGAACAGTAGCCAACTAATACCAATACCAAAAAGTAAACACAAAAAAATTAAACCATGGATAACCCGCGAACGAATAATTTCTATTCAACAAAGAAATAAACTATGTAAAATGTGTACCCACACAGGCCATTCCTTTGTGGGATATCCTTTTTACTATATTATGTATTTTTATGTATGTTTTTTGTACTTGTATTTATTGTATTTATATCATAATATTAAAAAAAAAAAAAAAAGTCAATGCCGAAATAGTAAATCACATAAAATTAAATTTAGTTTCATGTATGTAATAATGGATGTTTGCAAGTTTATATATTTTAATGTTTTTATTAAAAATTTGAATATAATTATTCATTACTTTTTTATGCAATAATAAAAAACACTATTAGTCCGCATTTATATTTTAGCGTAGAGCCGCCATTACTCTAAATCCGGTACTGGCCGCCATCCGTTATTTGTGCGCAAGCGTAGGTACATAGTGATTTCAGCGCTATTTCATGACACCCTCGGCCACGGATTTTCAAATAAAACTCAAATATTTAGGTACTCATACATAAAAATGACTGATCCAAAGGATTTTATTATAAATATTTTTAAAAAATACTTACGATTCCGACCGACAGCGCCATGTAGGAATCTCGGCGCGTTGTCTTGCAAAACCCCTGCCATAATTCTCTCAGCGGCATCTTGATGGATAGGGTATTATCGCTTTTAACGAATCGATTTTCACGGATAATTATTATACAAGAAAATAACCGGAACCGTTTTTATTAATGTTCATATACAAATGCACTCGAAACTTGCGCCTAGCCGATCAAACACACGTACTAATGTGTAATGTTAATTTTTTTTCAAACACATGTTTTAATGTTCAATGATTTGAAAAAAATGTTCACGATAAAATGCCATTTTACGTGACCCCTGATTTTCCACCCGCGTTAAAACCCATTTTCATCGTCACGTTCACCTGTGAAAGAAAATACATACACTTGTTAATTTTCATATAGTTATATATTATTCCTGCACATTTACAAAAATTCGTTGCCAAATGAAAAAAAAAATCGTAATGACTTATTTTCTCGTTCATTTTCAAATAAAGGTAGGAAATGTTTTAAATGTGTAGGAAATATGTCTTTCTAACGTCGGGTCTAACAAAAAAGGGTTATTGCATTATCTCATAAATTTTCAACTAGACGCTAAAAATTTATATAAAAAATATGTACATATCGCTCACTCCTTTCAAGAACGTCATAAATCAAAAAAACTTGATTTTTCAGGAGAACGTTTTTAATCTTTAAAAAAATAACACAATATATTAAAAATAAATATCAAGCCACTTACTGAACTTTTAACTGTGCAACAGATCTTTTTAGGTAAAACCTGAAGGTTTTTTCTCCATTTGAAATATATTTAGTATATTTAAAAAAATTACTAAACAATACCTTTTTTTCAAAGTGCAAAAACAACACTTTCTGCCCTGTAACGGGTAAATATTAAGTTAAAAATATGCCTCTTTTGCTGGGATATAGTACATTTTCTGGGCATTCCGAAAACATGCACAACTGAAAATTGTCAATTTTTGATTTATGACGTTCTTGAAAGGAGTGAGCGATATATAGATAATGAATTTTTCTGTAAGCTCGTATATTCTGAGATTCAGTATTAAATAAAAAATCAATAAGTAAGAAGTAAAAATTAATAATAAATTCCCGAATATCAGCATTATCAACCGGATTTTTTTATCTAGAAAAGTCATAATCTTTATTTCAAAAATAATACTTGTTATTTAAAAAAATATTCCGTTTGCGAAAAATATTCACGAGAAATGATTAGAAAAAATGGCCGCCGTGTCTTTTTTTTTCATTTGTGTTGATCGATACTGTTTTCAGATAGAATTTTAAAGGCTATCTAGCAAGCTGTTTCTCCATTACTTTTCTTTCAGCAAAATCGTGGGCATCGTAAGACAATATGGGTAGTTTTTTGGGACATCGCCACGCGGCGTTTCATATGTTTTTATTTAAAACATATGTTTCTGCTATTTTTTGGACTTTGAATATTGAAATCTTTCAACGGATCATCCATTTGCCGGCAGACAAAATTCAGCTGGTGAAATTGATTTTCAAATGTGCCAAAATATGACTTTTTTAAATGAATTCATTATTATATAGCCCGTAAGAGGAGAATATTAATTGTAAATGTATAATAAAAGAGATTTATTATAATAATGGCGATCGCTTTGGATCATATACCAACAGATTCGATCAACAGGTGGACTCTGTTGAATCACTAAGTACTGAAGTCATTAGATCTTGTATTGTATTTTGTTTGTCCGATTTACTTACATTCATAGGATTATTTCGTATCTAGTCATTGAATTCATGTGTAGAATTATGAATTATACCAATAATATATAAAATAGTTATATTGTGTAACATGTATGTTGGTGTGTACGATCTCAATACTCAAAAAAATATATAATTTAAAATGTAATAAAAAAATAAAAATAACGATTCGATGATGTAAAATTTTATTAATTCGTTTTTTAATATTTATGAATTTAATTTTATTAACTTAACGTGATATTTGTCAAAAATGTTATTATTTAATAATTTCGACGATTTTAGGTATGTAACTGAAGTAATTATTTCAAATATAATTCTTATTTGTATAGAAGTTTTTAAAATAGTTGAATTGATAAAATGATCGTTCAGATTTTTGTGTAATTTGTAATCTTTATTCAGATATATATTTAGCGGTTTTTTTTATTAAATTAATTTTATTTTAACCATATATGTTTGAGTTATGGCTTACCAGTAAAATCTGAACACTTTTCAATATTCAGAAATTTTCAGTAGGCTGCCTAAGGGTTCTGAGTGGGCGTAGAAGCGTAGAGCCCAACTCTACGGCTGCGAAAGGGACGGTTCTTGGGCGCCACGGCCTTATAAGGAGAGGTCTGTACATGCGTAGACTAACCCCTCATTCTCATTGGTCGACCGTTCTCCGCCTCCACCGAATTCTAAATAGCACCACCCCAAGAAAAACAAAAATCGTTATTTAAGAAACATATTTTCCAAGCAAATCATGTGGAAATTTAATAAAATTCGACATATAATCAGGTGACCCCTTATAAATAATCATTGAGTTTGTTAAATATTAAAATATAATTTCGGTTCATTGAATAATCGCTATTGCGTCTTTCACGAATGGAATTTTCCACCAATAATAGGGAGGAGCTACGCCAGAGAGATGGTTTCTAGGCAGGAGAAGAAGGATGGGGATGGAAAGATACTCAGAGCACTAAAAATAACTCTGACGTTGTTCTCCAACCACTATTATTTCGTTTATATATATATATATATATATATATATATATATATATATATATATATATATATATATATATATATATATATATATATATATATATATATGATTTTAAATAAATTTAGAATCCAGTAAATAAAACAGTTATTGTCATAGCTGTCAATAACAATCACTTGTTGCAATGTGTATTTTGTTTATATATTTTTTAATAATTTTGTTTATATCAATTTAATTTGTGTTGTGTTGTATTGCTTGTATTATATATTCTCTTATTTAAAAAAAATAATGTATGTCTATTTTATAATTATAAATGAACGTCTCATCACGGGCTTTGGTTAGTGAGGCGTTCATAAAAAAAAATATTACTAAAATAAAATATTAAAGTGTTGTATAAACTATTGTAAAAAAAAGAAACGATAAATAATAAATGATTATAATAAGTTATGATAATGATATCATAATTTTTGTTTCTATTTGCAACATTTTGTGAGAATCCAAATGAATACTTGTTCACAAATATGGGTTTTCTCTAATTAGGAGTTTTTTGTCATTAGATTGATCATATATGTAGATACATGATCATGGGAGTTTCAATATTTTGATTAGTGCGGTTATCAATCATGTTGCAATGTTGCCGATGTATAAAGTGATCTCTTAACCAGCCTATGATAAGTCATAAACCCTGAAAATACCCAGACTTCTATGTCCTTATTAATTTATATCGAGATGACGAGATGATGATCAAAAAAATGTTTACTTTTCATTTTAAATATATAAAATGATTATAAAATATGATAAAATGCAGTTCAGATGTGTTCTTAATAATCACTATTTACATTAAATTTTCCGTTACGTTTTATGGTGATATTTTTATAAAACGTTTCATATATACTCGTCAAAAAATAGCCTGACTAAGCAAGCCTAAATATTTTATGAGGACATAATCAAATACACGTGGTTCCAATAAACTCAACTAATATATTGCCTACACTAAATTAACCAGCTGCCTCCTCTTATATAAAATTGAATCCAGTCAGGGATCCAAAATGAATAGTTATATTTTCTCTTTTTTTTCTTTAAACATGCTTCTTACCTTATGTTTTTTTATATGTCTATTTACTGTACCATTTATACATTCTACATATTCTAATTTGCCCTGTGTTTTCTTGTTTGTTACTTCCTTATCTGTTTTTTCGTCTCGGTAATCTTTAACCATGTCCCAAAACAAGTAATGAAAATTACTCATCATGAATATTATATATCGCTCACTCCTTTCAACAACGTCATATATCAAAAATCGTAAATTTTCAGCTGTGCATATTTTTGGAATGTTAAGAAAAAATACCTACTATATATTCCAGCAAAAGCGGCATATTTTTAACTTAATATTTCCCTGCTACAGGGCAGAAAGTGTTGTTTTTGCATTTTGAATAAAAGGTTTTGTTTAATTATTTTTTTAAATGTACTTAACATTTTTCAAATGGAGAAAAAATATTCAGGTTTTACCTAAAAAGATCTGTTACACATTAAAAAGTTCAATAAGTGTCGTGATGTTTATTTTAATACATTTTATTATATTTTTAAACTTTAATAACGATCTCCTGAAAAATCAAGTTTTTTTTTATATTTGACGTTGTTGAAAGGAGTTAGCGATATGTGACTTATGTTCGTAGTATGTTTAAATAAATAAATATCGATTAAATTGATTTTTTTTACCATTATTTTTAGTATTAATGTTATTATATCAGTTATTTGCCCCCACACCCCCCAACTCATTTGGACAAATACTGAACTCAAAACAATTTCCGATTATCTTCATCTTCATCCCCTATTACGCGACCCCACCGCAAATCACCGTGGATGAAGATCTCATTCTGACGTGCCCTAATCGTATAACAATAATTAAAACACCACCGCGCGTTTATTATGCAAAACGTAAGATACAAAATTAGAATCTGTTAACCCTTTGGTTACCAAATTCCAGTAATCAGCTTTCGGGACTCTAACGAGAAATATCGGATCCGTCGGATCTGATAATTTACAAATATCAGATATATTTTGGATAGTAGGGGTTAATAGGGGTTCTTCTAGGGTTGTGCAAAAATTTCAATTCTGTTGGTGGTCAAGGTTGTAGACGATGAACAGTAAAAGATAACTAGTTCTTTGCCTTTGGTTTGTTTTATATTTTAGTTACTAAAAGCTCTAAGTGATTGCTTTTAAAGAGAGAATCTAGAATGATTCATACTTGTTAAACGTCGTTCAAATTCAACCGAGTTATAAAAATAGCTGTTTAAAAAAATAACTATTCCTGTTTTACCAATAAATATGGTACACATAACTATAACGCATGTATTTTATCGAGTGTCCAGATAAAAAATGTCATAAATTGACAAAGAAAAAAAGCTCTGTTAAACATTGAGCCTGGGATGTAAAGTTGTGAATTTTAAATGATTTTAGTTAATACTTTAATCAAAAGGATAATTCTTTGATTGCAGGGACATCTTTGGTCAAGTGTCGTTAATAAATTTGTATAAATATAATAATAAATAATGCATCACCAAAAGTTTTCTTAACTGATTTGTAGATATTACACGAAAGTGACTTTATAATATGGACTACCCACGGACGGAGGTGTGGCTTGAACCGCTACTGATATGCGAATGTAAAATATTATTTGACACCTTCTTTTGGCGGCTGGATGCCGATGGTTTACATCGTGGTTTTTCTTGCATAGCAACACCAAAAGTCCTGGTAACCAAAGGGTTGACAGTCCGGGTTTTTGTGAAGGCCTTATGTGGAGAGTCGCCATTGCGACGTCTAGGCGGGATGTAAAAAAATGTCAACCTAAGGATGGGCGCCGTGTTGTCGCGTGAAACACATCAGATATGAGAATAACAAAATGCTAAAACTCATTAAGTCAGTTAAAATATTCCTGATGGAGGTTTGAATATTAAACGTTTCCCCCCTTCTATCACAAACGCTTTTAATTCTGATAACCATCGTGACGCCATCTTAAATTCACTCTCATTTAATTTCTTGTTACCAACCGACAACACCCTTAGGGGTGTTGTTGGTTGGCAACAGGAAGTTAAAGCTAGCGACTAAATATGTTGATAGGAGGCCAAGGTCGAAAGAGAGTGAGAGAGAGAGAGTCTAAGACAGATTAAGTCGTGTATGTATCGTTAGGCCTTTTGATCGATGTGTTTCAAAGTATTTCAGCATCTAAGATCGCAACTGATTGTAAAGTGTTTGTTTCATATGTTACAAAAAGTACATTTATACTTATAAAATATCTTAAACAAGTTACGCTGTGCCTCTCCAAAAAAGAGACTAAGCTTTTGTGCTTGGAGAGGGTCCGATTGCAAAGTTTTTTGTTTTGTTTCATATTGTTACAAAAAGTACATATTGTTACAATTTAATTTATACTTACAAAATATCTTTTACAAGTTACGCTGTGCTTCTCTGAAAAAGAGACTAAGCTTTTGTGCTTGGAGAGGGACTTACACTTAATGTTTATTGATTGTACCTAAAAGGATAATACAGTATTCTTTCTTTATATCGTTTATTCCGTTTTTATTTTTTTATTTTTCTTGTGTAATAGGTATTTTTTAAGGTAGTTTAATATCTTCTATTTTTTTGTATCCATAGGAATGATTTCCAAATATTTGTGGAAGTGTTGGTGATGTATTTTGTTATTCTATTATAAAATCGTTTTATTGTAGAATCTCAATGATGCACTTTTGTAGATTTAAATATTTATCTTTTTTTAAATAATAATAATGAAACCCTTATCCGCACCCCAATGGTGCATAGGGCACTGCGTCATATAAACGCAGTGTTATCTTGATGGTTTACACATGAAGGAAAGGTGATCAGCCCTCCGCTTCAGGTACCAGTCCAGGGTAATATTGAATAAATATGACTGTGAAAAAAACACTTATATTTATTTTACCCCCCTTTGGAATCGAACCCGGGACCTCCAGAACGGTAGCCGAGCGTGCTGACCATTACACTACGGAGGCGGACAGTATATTTTTTTAATAATTGAAAATTACTATTTTTTACATGGTCTCAACATTAAGGAATTGAAATATTAAAAATAATGAAATGTTGACTATTTTTTTAAGTAATGCTTCAATTGTTCTCTGAACTATTTTGACAGAGTTCAATGCGTTGTTGCTTTATGCCCCTCTCCATCCAACAACGTCATACTAGTATAGCGAGTGAACGATGGCATAATACACTCTTTTTAATTTTTTGATACCTAAAATGTAAGAGTAATAAACAAGTAAATAAAAATTAAAATCACATCAAATTAACCAACTGCTTGACATATATAAAAAAGAACCTGGTGAGATATCCAAAATGAATGAACTGAAAAAAATACTTTATGGAAAGATATTTGTGTTAATGATTACTTATATTTTCTCATTTTTTTCTATAAAAATGCTTCTAATCTTATGTTTTATATGCCTTTGTATTGCGCCTTTTATAGATTTATATTTTACATTTTGCCCTGTGTTTTCTTATTTGTTTTTCAGTCTTGTTAACCTTAATCCCATGTCCCAAAATGAGTATTGGAAATTACTCACCGGGAATATTATACACGAGTATGTGACTTATGTAACACAAATAAATATAATATGTTATTATTATTATTATTATATCTACATAGAGTCTAGTCATCGTAGCCGTGATCTGTAAAGAGTCGTAAACGCTTGAAAACATGATTTTTAATTTTATGAAGCTTATAAAAATAAGTCATTCTTACAATATTTTCATTTTTACAATATTTAAAGATCAGTCATTTTTACAATATTTTATGTGTGTCCAAATATTCTTATGATTTTCAATTTTATGAAGCTTATAAAAATATGTAATTTTTACAATATTTTCATTTTTACAATATTTTAAGATCAGTCATTTTTACAATATTTTATGTGTGTCCAAATATTCTTATGATTTTCATATGATTTTACTTATGATTTTCAATTTTATGAAGCTTATAAAAATAAGTAATTTTTACAATATTTTCATTTTGTGTGTCCAAATATTCTTATGATTTTCATATGATTAAACTTATGATTTTCAATTTTATGAAGCTTATAAAAATAAGTAATTTTTACAATATTTTCATTTTTACAATATTTTAAGATCAGTCATTTTTACAATATTTTATGTGTGTCCAAATATTTTTATTTATATATGGTTGAGATGTCAAAAAAAAAAAATAACTCCTAAGTGGAGCAAACGCAGATTTGTGAACAAATATTTAGATACACTCAAAATGTCTTTCGCTCCTGTAATGTACAAACACATGTTAGATGCTGCATATGTTAGATGCTGCATATATTCAGGTACCAGTATCCCCACTGTACCGATGAGGATTTTGTAGGGTAGCGGCATACATAATATGTTCCACAATGAACGTAATTCTCCGATCACTATCTGGGAAATAAAGTTGCAGCATAATGAGATGATCGTTCAAATTATCACCAAGGGTGGTATCGTCATGGATAGAGGACTCAATATAATGAATCAATTCATTCCAATCATTTACGTTTGGAATCACACCAATGCTTATCAAGTCTACCGTTAGTTTTGAATATTGATACCACACAAAACAACGTGTAAGTGAAGAAGGAAAAAACAGTAATAAGTACCTACAAAATTATATATTCACAAAAGATAATAGTGTATTGAAAATTAAAGTTTTTTGCATAAAGGTGGAGACTGACCGGAGCATTTCGTCGTAACAGCTAGCATCAGAAACTATGGATGGAGCTCTCGGCTCGCTGTACTGACTGCCCGAATGCTCGCATCGTAACATTTTACGTTACGACGAAATGCTTCGGTCAGTCTTCACCCTAAGGCCCAACATACGATGTATACGGGCTTTACACACATGTAACATTCGCCAATTCTACCCATGATTGACAACCACACTACTCAAATTCTTGGAAGTTCTATATTATATATATATATATATATATATATATATATATATATATATATATATATATATATATATATATATATATATATATATATATATATATATATATATATATATATATAACGTGGTAATATTTTCCTTCGTAAATTGGGTGTAAATAATATGTAAAGTGGGTGTATAATAATAAAATAAACAATGTGTTGGTTTGTAATTAAAGTTTCTAATTTGAGTTTATTCTTAATTTATCTTTATAATATTTTTTTATCTATCTATCTGATTCTGACAGTTCAGAATATTATATTTTGTTTTATTCAGTGCGACGCATGCGACATCTGGTGGTAGAACTGTTTTATGTAGGTACTATTTGTAAGTACTTAATAAAATGTATAGGTATATATATATCTATATATATATATATATATATATATATATATATATATATATATAATATATATATATATATATATATATATATATTTATATATATATATATATATACATATATATATATATATATATATATATCTATATATATATATATATATATATCTATATATATATATATATATATATATATATATATATATATATATATATATATATATATTTATATATACTCCAATTTCGAAACAATGTATCTGAATCACTTCATTCACCTTAATTTTGGCAAACATATTTCTCCGCTATATCATCTTCCCTTCTTTGTTAAGATAATATCACCCTATTCTTCTTTTCCATGTTGCCAATTAGAAGACAGGCCCTAGGAGACAGGTCGAACAAAAACCATGATTCGCAATCGAAGGGTTCTTTTATCCCCCCGGATGTACCAGATGTAGGGTGACATATCGCTCACTCCTATCAACGTATCAAAATCGTAATTTTTCAGAATGCCCAGAAAATGTACTATATCCCAGCAAAAGCGGCATATTTTTAACTTAAATATTTACCCGCCATAGGGCAGAAAGTGTTGTTTTTGCATTTTTAAGAAAAGGAATCGTTTAATTTTTTTTAAAAATAAACTAAATATTTTTCAAATGGAAAAAAAAAACATTCAGGTGTTAACTTTAAAAAAATCTGTTGCACAGTTATAAGTTCAATAAGTGGCTTTATATTTTTTTTAATAAATTTTATTATATCTTTAAACTTTAAACGATCTCCTGAAAATCAAGTTTTTTGATATACTTATAACGTTGTTGAAAGGAATGAGCGATATGTTTTTCGGATACCTACCGAAAAATATTTTGTGCTCATAAAATCAATATTTTCTTCATTTACCTCTGGACCCAGATAGTGCAAAGAGACAGCCTCGGGTCGATATAGTCTTAACTAGAATTATAATTTGAAAGAAAGGTGATCTGCCGTATGATCCATTATTATTATTTTTAATGTTAAAGGTACAAATACATATGCTACTAATTAAGCATACTTTAGACTGGCACACTCTCTAACTGTATACATTTGCTTGAAATAAGCATACTTATTTACATACATCGATACCTAATAGCATGTTCGTAAACAAACGCGCTCAGACCACCTCCTTTTCACCCTAGCTGAAAGTAGCATACTCGAAAATCAAACGTCTGTTGATTTTTGATAATGATTAAACGAATATGCTTATTTCTAACAAAGTACTCACGCTACTAAGTAGAAATTGCTTAATAATAGCATGTTTATGTGCTAGTAATGAGTATGTATTATTTGTCTTCTTCTTCTTCGTCCTCTTCTTCTTTTTCTTGATCTTCTTTCTCTTCTTCTTCCATCTCTTTTCTTTCTCTTATGTACATGTATTTCTAGACGTTAACGCTACGCTTTTCTGACAATCCGATTTTTTTGGGTTGGAACCATTAAGTGACGGATAAGAGGGATTCTACTGTAATATTAGCCAGGAATCGAAAAAAAAAAACAAAATATTACAACAATTTGCACGAAAAAACCAAAAGTCAAGTGATGTTTTTGAACCGAATATAAAAATAAAGTTCTAGAAATATTAACAACATTTTGAGTGTGTCCATATACTTGTTCACAAAATGCTTAATAAAAGCTTCCTTTCATCTCACTAATAGATGTCTCTAGGGAAGTTCTAGTGATTCAAGAATAATGTTTCAAAATTGGTTCATATATATAGAACTTGAGTAGAATAAGAGTAGAGAAAAAGTAGAATTTGAGTAGTGTGGTTGTCAATTATGAGTAGAATTGGTGAATGTTACACGTGTGTAAAGTGTCAAACCAGCCTATGACGGTCGTCAGCCCCGTTAATACCCAGACTTCCATATTCTTCTTCATCTTTGATGAGATGTCAAAAAAAATGTACATATATATACATTCTAAATTATTTTTTTTTAAATTTCTGAGAAGATAGAAGAGCAGCTTTCTGTGGAGACAAAAGTATAACAATGAATAGACTTCATTGTATTATAATAATAATGTATTGTAATACGAGTAAGGTGAAAACAACATTGTAAGCCACAGAATGGGAAATCGATCTCCTGTAGTCCGCAACCCTTCCATCACCATGACCTCGGTCCATTATCCACCCCATGATATGACCTTGTTAAGGAGGGTCGATTCCATATAATATTTATATTCATCATATCAGCCCGTTGAGGTCCACTGCTGGACAAAGGCCTCCCCCTTCCGCCTCCACTCCTCCCGATCCTGCGCCGTCCCCATCCACTGTCTTCCAGCAAACTTCCTGATGTCGTCCACCCATCTCATCGGTGGACGAATATTGATATTACTTTTACTTATTTCTATATAAAAAAAACTGCGAAAAATTAGTGAATCTTTAAACAAATTCTACCTCGAGTGGTGTTCTAAATTTGTGAATATACATGAAAATATAAGTGAAAACGTAAAATGTTCAAGAGGGCCATTTAACCGTTTTTACACTTTTGTCATTAAAAACAAATAAATAATATATTCACGATTATTTTTGTGTGAAAAGAGATGTTTATTAATACTGAAATGAGGAAATACTATTTTAGAAATTTTTCATCCATTTTTTTAAAAATTACTTAAAGCAGTTGGTCACTCTTTCCAGGCTTTAAGGAAAAAAAATGCAGAAAATCACTTTTGATTCTTCGAATGAGATTCGAAAAATTAGTGACAGATACAAATTTTCAATCCAAAGCATTAATTATTAATTAACAATTGAAAAATATACTTTTTTTGGAAGATATATATTTTAAATTAAATATACAAAAAGTAGAGAAGTATTATTCTGGCTCAGATTCAGAATCTAAGTTTGGTTCTGGTGCTTTGTCTTCTTTATTACTGACAGTAAGTTAATCTGTCCCACCCATAATATTCCCGTGGAATTGCACCAGTTTCATCAAATCTTTCGTCTTTTTTAGTTATATACTTAGTTCTTCTTTGAATAAATAATTTAATGGGAAAAAATTACTAGAAATCGAATTGTTTTATAAAAACATGTAATAAAAATATTATATATTTTTATTACATGTTTTTATTTATTTTATAATATAATATATTTTTATTACATCTTTTCATAAAACTATTTCTTTTAATCAACTTTCATATAACATTTTTGTGGCAAATTTTCCTGTTAGTAACCGTAGAGATGCTGCGTAAATATTCGGAAGTGCGTCACAGTTTCCACGTCAGTTTAAATATGCTTTATTTTTACTTCGCTGATTACGTATTTATTGTACATGGCAACAGAAGCTTCCCCTAATTTGACCCCGATAAAATGAATATTCCCCTTGAGATGCCCTTGTTACAAAAATAAATTTGAAGTAAACAGTTTTGAATAGGGGACCGAATGAACCAAGAGATGTTTATTGACGTCATCACGTAGATAAAGAAGCTTATCGAGATTTCAACGTGTTGTGCAATAATATTTCCAGTTTTACCATGATTTAGAAAAAATGAAATGTTTAAAATTGCGAATAAAAAACTAACGTCATATATTACTTCATAACCATTAATCTCACCAGGGAACTAACTGGCACTGCTGTATTGTAAAATATTATAGTATGTGTTTACTGTATTAAAAATTTCTCGCCTAATCTAAACTTTTCCAAATCCGAACAGACCACAGCCCCAAATAGTTTCACTATATATATATATATATATATATATATATATATATATATATATATATATATATATATATATATATTACATATATATATATATATATATATATATATATATATATATATATATATATATATATATATATATATATATTTATAAAAATAAATATATAAGGTTTTCAACAAACAAATGTTTACATTTTTACAACATTTTGAGTGTGTCCAAATACTTCACAAATCTAAATTATCTCCAATTATAGGAGTTATTTTTCATATGATTTTTTTCATTTCAACATAGATGAAGAATATTATGGAAGTCTGGGCATTCACGGGGCTTATGACCGTCATAGGCTGGTTAAAGTGATCACTAGTTAACATTTTTACTTATGAATTCTTTTACATTTTTACTTAAATATCATTATAGGGGCTCGGATAATTGACATTAAAGCACTTTTCTGGGCTAAGCTTTGAAAAATGTGATTTTTTGTGTTTTGAGATTCATAGAATTTTCCAGAGAGAGAGAAATGTTTTAGTGTAACGAAGATGACAACCATGTTATTGACAAATCCAAAGTGGCGCCAACAATCCGATAACCTTCGCAGGGTTAAAATTTTTATAATTTTCACAATTTTCCCGACATAATTAAAAATTTGAGGTGGAGAGTGACGTTTTCATTTCGATCATGGAAAATTTTCCGCAACTGAAAAACCAATAAGGGATGTGGAAAGGGGTATTTTAAACGAAAAAGTTTATCTCGAATAAAGATTTTTTAAATCACCCGTCACGTACGACATTAATAATTGCCTAATCTACAAGTATTAACCTTTTGTCTAGACTGGGTTTGAAAGGTCGTTTTCCCATATAAAAAATAAAATTGCAAAAGATCGACTTCAGAAATATAAAATATGGATCAAATATAGAAAAAAATGTAATTGTACAATACAATTTATAGTTTTACACAAATAAGATTTTTTTCTGGTTCACATTTAATATGATTGGAGAATTTAAAAAAAAAAAACAAAATATTTGGCACATCTCTAGCCTTCTGTTCTATCCTGCTGGCTATAGGCTATTTCCGTGTCCTTCCATTTCCTTCGGTCGGTTGTTGTTTGCAGCCAGATTCTACCCCCCACAGCAGCTATGTCGTCTAACCATCTTTTTTGTGGTCTTCCGACGTCTCTTTTATTCTCCATCTCATTTGTTTGGTTCCATCTTGTGGGGTCCTGTCTTGCAATATGTCCCGCCCATTTTTAGCACATGTAAGAAAAATATTGCAAATGATGCATAAATAATATTTTCTCAATTTCGGACAAAATTGAGAATTCATAAAGTTATAATGATATATCGCTCACTCCTTTCAAGAACGTCATAAATTAAAAATCGACAATTTTCAGTTGTGCATTTTTTCGAAATGCCCAGAAAATGTACTATATCCGAGCAAAAGCGGCATATTTTTAACATAATATTTACCCGCTACAGGGCAGAAAGTGTTGTTTTTGCATTTTGAAGAAAAGGTTGTTTAATTATTTTTTGAAATATACTAAATATTTTTCAAATGGAGAAAAAACCTTCAGGTTTTACCTAAAAAGACCTGTTGCACAGTTAAAAGTTCAATAAGTGGCTTGATATTTATTTTGAATACATTGTATTATGTTTTTAAACTTTAAAAACGTTCTCCTGAAAAATCTAATTTTTTTATTTATGACGTTCTTGAAAGGAGTGAAAATATGAGTGTAAATATTGAGTTAAAATATGCCGCTTTTGCTGGGATATATTGTAGTACATTTTCTGGGCATTCCGAAAACACGCACAACTGAAAATTGACGATTTTTTATTTATGACGTTCTTGAAAGGAATGAGCGATGTGTCGTAATAGATTTTAAAAAGTAGTGGTTAAGCAAAAACTTAATAAAAAATTAAATATTACTGACTTAGTATTACACCTACTGCTAAGACATGTGGAATATAGGACACATATTTTTTAAAATAATTTTTAAGACAACATGAATCCAGATGTTTTTTTGTTGTTGTTAATATAATGGTACCAAGACTTAACAACCCTTATACGTAAGAACTTTTCAAGAAAGGTTTTTTTATTATATTTTTTCCTTTGAGTATGAAATAAGATTCGAGATAAGAACCACGATGTTTACATACCCGTACCGCGATATAAAAGTGTGTACTACTCGTATACCTGTTGCGCTTGATTTAACTACCAACGCAACAAGTGGTTTGCGCGATGCCTGAGAAGAAGAATGGGGTTGGAAGGTACTCAGAAAACCTAAAAATAGCTCTGACGCTGTTCTCCAACAACTGTCTTGTCATTTTTATTTACTGGATATTGAATTATATATATATTATTTGATATTAATATTATATTATTTCGTCCGCCTCCGTAGTGTAATGGTCAGCACGCTTGGCTACCGTTCTGGAGGTCCCGGGCTCGATTCCCAGGGGGGGTCAAATAAATATTAGTGATTTTTTCACTGTAATATTTATTCAATATTACCCTGGACTGGTACCTGAAGCGGAAAGCTGATCATCTTTCCTTCATGTGTAAACGATCAAGATAACACTGCGTTTATATGAAGCAGTGCCCTATGCACCATTGGGGTGTGGATAAGGGTTTTACTATTATTATTATTATTTGATATTATATTTTTTACAACATTTTGAGTGTGTCCAAATACTTGTTCACAAAATCTGAATTATCTCCAATTACAGGAGTTATTTTCATTTTATTTTTTGACATCTCATCAAAGATGAAGATGAATATGGAAGTCTTGGCATTTACGGGGCTGACGACCGTCGTATGTTGTAAATAAATTAACTGGTCAAATTACAAGCTAAAATAATAAAAATGTAAATGATATTTTCTGTAATTTCTCATGTATCTGATTATAATCCAGGATTCGGACCTCACATACTAATAAAACAGTTTCTGTTCAATAAAAAGCTTCTTTCCATCTCACCAATAGATGTCTCTAGTGATTCAAGAATAATGTTTCAAAAATTGGTTCATATATATAGAACTTGAGTAGTATGGTTGTCAATAATGGGTAGAATTGGTGAATGTTACACGTGTGTAAAGTGATCACTTAAACCAGCCTATAACGGTCGTCAGCCCCGTAAATGCCCAGACTTCCATATTCTTCTTCATCTTTGATGAGATGTCAAAAAATTATACCACACTTTTTTGCAAATTGATTTGGTACTATCATCTAAAATATTTAAATTTCACGTAGTAACCTAAAAGATTCTGAAATAACTTAAATATCTGTGGAACCGAAATCCAAATATAACGGATAGCTTATGAAAAGTAATCCAGGCCACAGTGGAGGTCAGAGGGCTCGTAAAGAAGAAGAAGAAGCAAGGTAGCTTAACATTCTAACCATTACACCACGGAGGTGGAAGACCTGTAACCTATCAATTATAGCATAACTTGTAACCTGTAACTATAAAGAAAACAGGATAACCCCGTAACCTATAAATTGATATTATATATTAATAATAACCATAGCAGTATGATTTACCATCAAAGACTTACATGGTATTAACACGCATGTATCTTTTATTATGACGATTTATTTTCGTTTAACCAATTTTCATTTTGGCGTTTACTTACAAATATATAATAAAAAATGTGTAATCGAAATCTTTTGCGAAGTCGTATAGATCGTCTTAAAGTGTACTGTCAAAGGAAGTTTTGATGAAATAACATTGTCGCAAAATGAATATGATTTTGATTGTATTTTCGTTTATTGTGCTTTAGAAATTATGTACCGCCTCCGTAGTGTAGTGGTTAGGATGTTTGATTACTATGCTGGATGTCCTGGTTTCCATTCCTAGGGTGATTGAAAACAAATATTTGTGAATTTTTGTTCAAATATTTATTTTTTTACCTATAACGAAAGACTACTTTTACTGTCATATATTATAATTAACTTTCACTGCGTCGATACGATGCAGTGCCTTGTACACTATTTGGCAGAGATAAGTTTGAAAAGAAAAACAGAAAATAAGAAATGACGTAGGTACATAATTTTCCATTAGCTCCCCTGATCTTTGAAAATATCAAAATTTACCCCAATGACGTCTTCTCGTGTAACCATTATCCACATGTAAACATCATGAATACGTCTCATTAGCTTTGATTTGGGTATAGAAATGAAAGAAGTCAGTAAGAAGTAAGAATTCAGTAAGAAGCCAATTACAATCTCTCATTAGTCTTTACAGAAGTTCTTAAACTTTTTGCACTGTGCACCACATTCGATTATATTTTTTCAGTCCCTGCCAGTCGAAAATGGAATCTTCTTTTTAAAATCAAATGTGTTTTTCATAGCTGGTATTTCTGTGTTGACAAATGACCCAGTAACAAAAATTCATAAGAAAAATATATAAGGCCCTCACCCCCAGTAACATACCTTCACTCAGTTGAAATCTACTTTCGCCTTTGATTTTTGACCGACTCTAAAGACTGACGGTAATCTACTAGAAAATATACTGGCAAAAACGCAAAATCCCTGTTTAAATAATGCCTGTTATTTAAAGCATTTAGCCTAAAGAAAATACTCGCTATTAAACTTAAAGTTGAATTTACTTTTAAAACCACATATTCAAATATGACATTTCAAACTACTTAATGAACCTATTTTATAAAATGTTGAAAACTTTGCAATATACATCATTAAGTCAAAATTTAATATTTTCGAGTTAACGTTTATTGCCAATACAACCACGATATGATGGTTGTAATTGGGTGACGGTAGAATACAAGAAGGTGAAAACCGGCCTAATTTTCCTTTTTTGTATGGAGTTTTTTTGTCGCTAGGTCAAATATAAACAGGAATTATGAATAGTGCTATTTATTTTAATTGAGTTGTTATAGAGAGGACAATTCCAAAAAAACTATCTACAGCAAAATTTAATCAAAATTAATTAAAATAGTTACAAAATGTATGACAGTAATATGTTTGTAAGTAAAATGAATCACTGAATGAGGAATGAAGATGAAGACTCGACCTAAACTAAAAAAAAACAAGATCAATCTCTCTCAAAATCTATCTTTCATGACTGAGAATGGGTCACACGACTTCCTCCAATCTTGCTCGTCTGTGGGTGACATCCCTCTAAAACTTAGAGAGATGTCACCCGCATACAAAATTTAGAATCTAAATAAAACGATCCTGTGCTGCTCAATAAGTATCTTTTACTGATATCTCCATCAGCTAGTACCCTCGAAACTTTTCATCAATACATTTTTCTCCGGGCTATCAGGACTCCTTGCTAAGTGCCCAACAAGTTGGAGGAGCAAGCTTTTGGATAATTGAGTGGTTGAACAGCTGGCTGTCCATGGAATCCGCAGCATCCGTCATCAACATCCAGCGCTGGATTTACGAACAATGTAAATAAGCTATAGCTTAGACAGCTAAATTGGTAGCCGTAATATTCATTTTGCTCATTAAATTTTTTTCGCTGAATATTTTAAACTTATCAGAAGATTCCACACCAGATATTTCCTATGTTGATCAACTGACAGCGATTATAAGACATGTGGCACCAACGGATGGAGAGCCAGTGGAAAGATATCCAATTTTTAATCCTCTGGAAAGCCATACGGGCGAAAATTTGGCAACAGGGATACATCGGAACACGAAAATAAGAATACAACGTTGCCATACGCTGGACATGAATTATCCCGGTAGAATTTCAAATTTGCAAGATTTGTACAATATTGTAATTCGTGATAAAATAAAATCAGCGTTTCCAGATGTTGAGACAATACTAAAACTTTTTTTAAGCCTTATATCGAATTGCACAGGAGAAAAATCTTTCTGCCGGCTTAAGAGAATAAAAAATTAATGTCGATTCACATAAGGGCAACAGAAGCGTTCAGATTTAGCGATCCTGTACATTGAAGCTGACAAAACGAGACAATTATCCTTCGAAGACGTAATTGAGAATTTTTCAATTTTGAAAGAGAGAAAAGTTCAAATTTTATTTAGTCACTTTTGTATGGTTATGTACGTTTGTATGTTTAATTATATTTCTATTAGATCATTTGAATTTGAATAAAAAATTGAATATTTATTACTTTGTATAAAACAATAAAAACACTTATTTACAGGCCGCAGTTATGTTTTAGTTTAGAGATGCTACTATTTAGTCAACATCATTTTTCATGGGCCATTTTTTTTCCTCTTCATTTTTCTTTTTCAGACACATGTACGTCATGCATAAATACAGAAATCCAAGTCCTTCAAAATATTTTTTGTGTTGATATTTTATATTTTTTTTAAATATCTAATATTCAGCGCTGATGGCAATAAAAATACGCAATCGCATTTGAGCTTCTCACAGACGAGAGAACTGAATAATATAATTAAATCTATATTTCTTGTAATTATTTTATTATCACTTAATTTTGGTTTGTAAGTAGGTACTTTTTATAATTATTTCATACCGGAAATTGTTGATGACAACATTTTATTACTCCAGATTTGCAATGGCAACTAAATTCCGTTAAAATATAACTAATATCTTTATTTAAATGACAATAGACAAAAATGTACAAAAAAGGTAGAAAGCTAGATAATCCGAGAACATCTCTAGAAATAGACAGTATATTATTGATTTTTTATTCTTCATTAATTTATTATAAAACTCCTCTGGCTGTTGATTTTTGGTGTACTCGTACATGTTATATGTAACTACTACTTAAATTCCTAGAATTGTATAGCTATATAAGGACCCTCAGTCCATTTTATTTTCACAGGTTTGAAAATGCAATAACAAGGCGGAAAAAATATCACAAAATTTATTTTTATATGTTTACAATAATAAAATACAATTTTGTAGACTTTGGTGTTTTATTTTAATATATAAATTAAAATATATATATATATATATATATATATTATATATATATATATATATATATATATATATATATATATATATATATATATATATATATATATATATATATATATATATATATATATATATATATATATATATATATATATATATATTGAATTGGTCGGATAGCCATCGTTTATTGTGTTTCCGGAGAATATGTGATCCAGAAATTCATCCTCAAAACTGCCATATCGCTCAATCCTTTCTACAACGTCATATCGCTCATTCCTTTCAAGAACGTCATAAATCAAAAAACTTGATTTTTCAGGAGAACGTTTTTAAAGTTTAAAAATATAATACAATTTATTAAAAAAAATATCAAGCCACTTACTGAACTTTTTACTGTGCAACAGATCTTTTTAGGTAAAAGCTGAAGGTTTTTTCTCCGTTTGAAAAAAAATTAGTATCTTTAAAAAAATAATTAAACAATACCTTTTCTTCAAAATGCAAAACACTTTCTGCCCTGTATCAGGTAAATATTAAGCAAAAAATATAATAGTATGTACTTAAAATGTCGAAATACGCGTTGAGGGCCGAACACATTTGTTGTCTGCATTGAAAGAATAACATCATAACATATCATGTCATGTTTATGGTTGAAAATATGTAATTGTAAAATATTTTGACTTGCTTTTTTTTATTTCTTAGTCATAATATTTGTTATAAAAATTTTTGCATCGGTGCGATTCATCCGACAAAAGATCCGCTGTTTCGGTATTAGAGTACGGATTCACTGATGCGGATCTTCTAAAAGATCGGATCTTACCCATCTCTCATTCAATCAATACTTTGTGGTATCGTACTAAAAAAAAACATTTTCAAGTACAAAATATTCATTTTAGGTTAATTGTCTCTAGTCACACTGTCAAAACGTGTCTTACTAAGAGATATAAATAAGCGCAGGTTTAAATTTCTCTTTCTGTTTACATTTGTTCATGTTTTCGAATTAACCGGGAAATCGATTACACGGGTTTTTTTCATCATCCATCCTGGAAAATCTGGAGTGTACTGAGGCTTCCAATTTGTTATGCGAACTTACTAAAAAGCAACAATAAAATAGCGTAATCACACTATGGTAAGTCCGGATTCAATTATGACAACAATTTATCCGTATAGTAGTGTTCTATTTTAGAACAAGGCAGAAGCTGTGTGGATTAGCGCATATGGTACATAACACGCAATTAATTGCTTGGAAACATTACATGACTTGCATCAGACACTACACATTCATTTTTTATACATTCAAGAATAATTTTCATACCAAAAAATTCCTGTTGAGCATTAAAAGTACTTAAAATTTATCAAAGTCAAAAACCCCCAAGTTTCTTTTTTAGAGGCTTGTTTGCAAGAAAGGAAAGAGAAGGTAGATATGAGAAATACATCACAAATAAACACCAGTTGGGCGTTTAACCAATTATTGTAATAATCTTTACTCCCGGTTTCATGTAACCTATGATGAAGACAACGATGGATTCTGTGATGCTGTATCCTCTGCACTATCTAAGAGACCAAGAAAAACTGGTACCATTTTTTTTACGATTTTATGTGTTTGATTTCAGAAAAATGTAACATTCTGGTTTAAAGCTTAATCAAATCCTCGCGGAGAATTGACTTTATTCAAACCGTATTTTGAAATAGTTAATAATTTAATTGGCACTCCGAGTGAGAAGTCCTAATGAAAAGGTTCTAATAAAATATGGGGTAATGTTTCAGAACTATCAAAACCGATTAAAATTCTCTTAGATTAAAAATTTTTCATGAGGTGATGAAACACCGCAAGACATCATCCTCACCCGTTTTGCAAAACACTACTTGAGTGTAACGGAAAGCAGAAGTCCGTTAAGTATTAGAGAACTTATCTGTGATTTTTTCATTACAAGAGCAAATTTGGAAAAGTGTCTTGATTCCTTGAGCTATATTTGTATTAATCAGTCGACCTATCCTTCTTGATCACTGCAGATAGAAACGAAGAATCGAATAAAATATAAACCTTGCAAGTACTTATTTTTCGTGTGGCTACGGCTTTTTCTCACCTATGTGGGTTTCGTCCTACGAAATTAAACTTGTTATTAACAATGAAAAACCATCACGCAGAGAAAGCTGATGTACTTCGGACACGTCATAAGAAATGAAAAATGTCGTCTTCTCCACCTAATCATACAAGGAAAGATTGAGGGGCGAAGAACTCAAGGACGCCGAAGGACATCATGGCTGAAAAACCTACGACAATGGTTTGGCAGAAGCACCAAATCTCTGTTCCGAGCTGCAGCATCAAAAGTGAAGATAGCCATGATGATCGCCGATCTTCGTTAGAAGTGGCACAGAAAGAAGAAGAATAAACAAGGTAAAAAAATGCAAGTAACGCTTTTAAAGAAGAACCAAGAGGAATGAGATGTCGAAGTTTTATTACCTTGGTAGAGTTATGTAGTAATTTATACAGTAATCTGACCGCCTCGTCGGCGGAGAATAGCTACTGATGACCTCCAGGCGCTCGACTTTAAAGAATACCTGCGGTAAATAAATTTATAATGAGAACATTACAATATGCGTATTTTTTTGTTGTTGTAAAACAATGACACGTTATTCTCAATAATCAGAGCAATCTTGTGGAACGACGAGTGCGGGAATATTAGAAAAGTCATGGATCAGTTTTTTAGTCTCGGTTTTAACCAACAAACGTTAGAATCCTGTTTTTAATCTCGGTTTTAACCAACAAACGTTAGAATCCTGTTTTTAGTCTCGGTTTTAACCAACAAACGTTAGAATCCTGTTTTTAGTCTCAGTTTTAACCAATAAACGTTAGAATCCTGTTTTTAGTCTCGGTTTTAAACAACAAACGTTAGAATCCCGTTTTTTTCATTGATTCTTTATTTAATAGTTCCTGATGGAACACGAGTTTAAGTTTGGGAGTCTTCTTCACTTAGAAATGGGAGTTTGGTTAAAAACACTGTGTCGAAGAAAAGCAAAGCAACATTGTTGTATGGAATGTGGCAAGTCAAAACCCTCAGCGAAATCTAAAAGGAAAACACTACGCAAAATTTAAATATTTCACACTTATCAGGTTTCACTTTCACAAGCACCTAAATATAATAGAATTCACTTAACAGCTACAATGAATAATAGTTTTTTTTTAAGAATACATGCTACATATGTTATTTAAAATACACGATAAGTAATCTATAATGTACTTTACCATTACATATTCGCATCCCAAAAATTAAATGTTAACCTAAGCTGAAATAAATGTAATGATTTTTTGACATCTCATCAAAGTTAATGAAGAATATGGAAGTCTGGGCATTAACGGGGCTGACGACCGTCATTGGCTGGTTTAAGTAATCACTTTACACACGTGTAACGTTCACCAATTTTACCCATTATTGACAACCATACCACTCAAATTCTTGGAAGTTCCATATATATGAACCAATTTCGAAACGTTGTTGTTGAATCATTAGAACTTTGATTTTGTGAACAAGTATTTGGACACACTCAAAATGCTGTAAATAAATTAACTGGTCAAATTACAAGTTAAAATAATAAAAATGAAAATGATATTTTCTGGCATTTCTCATGTATGTGATTATAATCCACGATTCGGATCTCACATACTAATAAATAGTTTCTGCTGAATAAAAAAGCTTCTTTTCATCTCACCAATAGATGTCTCTAGTGAAGTTCTAATAATTCAAGAACAACGTTTCGAAATTGGTTCATATATTATATATGGAACTTCCAAGAATTTGAGTGATGTGGTGGTCAATAAGGGGTAGAATTGGTGAACGTTACACGTGTGTAAAATGATCACTTAAACCAGCCAATGACGGTCGTCTGCCCCGTTAATGCCCAGACTTCCATATTCTTCTTCGTCTTTGATGAGATGTCAAAAATAATATGAAAATAACTCCTATAATTGGAGATAATCCAGATTTTGTGAAGTATTTGGACACACTCAAAATGTTGTGATTTGCGATGATTGCCGAAGAGGTGGAGAGGCGATCTGCAGCTGTAGAAGAATCCTGCAAATAAGCATAAAATATTCAATACATCCATTGATCTATTCCCGTTTTCTGAAAAGACCGTATTATGTAAGATATATCGTGTGGGAGATCTCATCGACCCTGCTATCGCAATACTGCATCCGTATTGCGCTAGCCAGGGGTCGATAGTACGATCGTAGATATATTAGTGTATACCAACACTTGACTTACCGACGTATATTACAATTTTGTAATATCGCTCCTGAAACCTGATTCAACATCTTTTTTTTCTATTTTAATGTATTTTTGGACAAAGCTAATGCTTAAAAACATGCCGCAAGAAAACGAATATGTACGGGTATGTATCCGATAAGATAAGTGTCGAATCCAACTAGGATGTCATTCATAACATAAACGAGTGATATATTGATGAGTGGGTGAAGGGAGGGGATAGTGGTAAGTCTAGGACTACTTGAATCGAGCAAAGATTCTTCGCTGGCCAGTGGTGAAACTTCGGTCATGTCGTGGACACGTTTTCCGCTAGCTGTCCTTGCGATCTATCTATCGCTGCAGTCGACTACAGGGGTAAGTTTTGAAAAGTCCAAAAGCTTCGCTCTTCGGACAAACACCTTGGCTGGAATTATAAACGGTATTTAATGTCGATAAATTGCTTCTGTTTTTTTTTATTTCTAACGACTAATTTTGAAAACATTTGGGAATGTTTTGTCAAGAAAAGCAATTAATGTTAAATTTACCGATTTAATTGCACACATGTAACGTTCATGATTCCAGTAATCGACTCTCAATTTACAATTTTTTTTTAAAATTGGTTTTAATATGTCATCCCCGTTCAGGCAAAAATCACTGCTAATTATGTCAAAGTATGTAGTCATCAAAAAAAATATTACTTTTCATGAAAAAAAAATCCAGCTTGACTATAAACATTTCTTGAATGTTTTTCGCAGATACTTTGTGGCACATTTTATAAACTTTTTAAAATTAAACAGCTTTGTTTTGACCATTTTTTATTAGTACACTTTAACCTACCAGTTTTGACAAAAACCTTGTCATCGTCAGGGTTTATTAAATTCTAAAACGTTAAAAACATTAAAATACTCATAATTAATTACATTCCCTTACCAAAAACAAAGTAAGAAACCAGTAGGTTAAAGTGTACTAATAATAAAAAAGTGGTTAAAACAAAGTTGTTTAATTTTATATAGTTTTGCCTAAAAAAAATTTAAAAGCCTCGCACAAAAAGACCGATTTTTGTCGCAGTTCAAAAATTTTTGATGTTGAATATTTCAAAACTACTCTTTGCACTTAGTACGTTTATCCTGAACGAGAAAATTATCTTCATACCTTCATCGTCCCTTATACTCGCCTAAAGGTACAAAGTGTACTAGGCATACACCCATTCATTGCTTGAAAATTGAATACCATATTACCACATTTACAATCTGCGATCAAATTCTAAGCATAAGTATAAAATTATTATAACATGATTCTATATAATAATTTTAAAAAAATGTATTTCTATAATTTCCATTTATAAAATACTTGTTTGTACTTAAGTATATTAAAAAAAACCATGGTCTTACAAAACCAAGAGCTCTGTTTAAAATATTTAAAAAAATATTTCCAGTCCAAACTAGCTTTACTTAATAAATTTGTTACTTGTAGTTTAAAATACTTGTTAAAATAAATAAATAATACAAAATTGACAAAATTTATTTTAATGTAAATTAACGCCAGTATTTATTTAACTATGAGCATCTGTAATCGAGATTATTCCTTTGTTTCAAATGTAGATAAAAAAATATATTTGGAATATTTTAACAAATTTAAGAAAAATATATATATATATATATATATATATATATGGTAAAGGGTATACATAAATATATATATATATATATATATATATATATATATATATATATATATATATATATATATATATACATATATATATATATATATATATATATATATATATATATATATACATTTATATATATATATATATATATATATATATATATATATATATATGTGTATATATATATATATATATATATATATATATATATATATATATATATATATATATATATATATATATATTTCGACTAATTCATTTTGTTTACTCACGATAGTTTGTTGTTTCAAAATATTTCACGTTTTGTTCCGTGGTTTTAAAATTTATAGACAGTTGTTATGATAATTTAGTCTTAAACACTATAGACCAGTGGTCGCCAACCTACTAACCGCGGGTAATTTATGTATATACATGTTTTAATATAAAATTATTCACATAGCAAATCTCGATTCCTGTGTTCGACTCAAGTTAACCATATATTTGCAAATACTGAAAAAATTTCTACGAAAAAATCAAAGCCATATCAATATAAATATTTTTAAACTTGTTTGTTTCAAAATATAAATTTATTATGACATATATTTTATTTGTATGTATTATAATTTATGAAAAAAAAATATGCTTAAAATATTTTCATTTTTACCCAGGCTCTTGTCAGTCAAAAAGGTTGTCGACCACTGCCATAGACAATCGTAAACCAACGAAAATGATTCTACCTTAAGTTTCATTCGAAATACACTTCCATATTACCCAAAAACAAACATTATTTGTAAAATTAAACTTCTATTTTCAATTGCGACCGACGCGACAGGGACACCAATGTAACTACATATATTTTTATGCCTTTATTCGTTTTGCGGGATATTTTGGCACGTCATTCTTTCATGGTAAGCGAGCCTGGAAACTGAAATTGCTTATGACTTTTAGGTATTGGGTACACAGTTAGTTAATTTGGTTTATATAAAGTTATATTTATATGCGTAAATTTTATTCTTATTTATGTACATTCATGGTGATGAAAAATACTTTCTAGCGATGTGTTGCCTCCGTGAAAAAAATATGATTAGGTATTTTCATTAAAATTATTACATTGTAAAAATAAATACATGTTTTTGTCATAAAAATCACGTTTTTAAGGAATTACCCGTAAGGCTCTATTTCAGAGACTTGTCTGCAGGTAGGATAGTAAGGTTAGGGAAGGTAGATATTAAAATCAATTTTTATCAAAATAATAAAATCGAATCCGCAACGCCAGTTTCGCTGTCGAGCATCTATCCAAGTACGTTAAAACACCTAAAGATATATATATATATATATATATATATATATATATATATATATATATATATATATATATATATATATATATATATATATATATATATATATATATATATATATATATATCTGTGTGTGTGGTACATGCAGTATCATGTCATATATTAACTGCGTTCTGTAAAAAAAAATCATTGAAAGTGTGCATTATATAGGTACTGATGGGGCTTAATAAAAAGATAATATCAATACCTTTAAAGCGAATTGCGTAACGTATTAGTATTTTTTTGTGGTTTTTCTAATTACACTGAACTCCCTTTTTACACAGTTTTTTACAAGAAAAAACAATGCGTAACAGAAATTTGTAAATTGCGGAAGGGTATGTTTTGTTGATATCCTGAATTTATTAATATACCTACCTGCCACATATTGTTTATTTTGTATATTTTTACACGGTATTCTATAGAACCGTGTAAATTTGGAATTCAGTGTATGTACAATACATAACATGTTTTCCAAGATTATTTATATTAGGTTGTTTTTACAGACTGCGTTTTGTTGGACATTTTATAAGCGCCGCGGTCTAAAAACTATCACTGTTAGTTAGCCCCTTAAATCTGACCAATAGATCGCTAATGTATCAATATTGACGACATATCGCTCACTCCTTTCAAGAACGTCATAAATCAAAAAACTTGATTTTTCAGGAGATCGTTTTTAAAGTTAAAAAATATAACACAATGTATTAAAAATAAATATCAAGCCACTTATTGAACTTTTTACTGTGCAACAGATCTTTTTAGGTAAAACCTGAAAGTTAATTTTCCATTTGATAAATATTTAGTATATTTATAAAAAAATTAAACAATACTTTGTCTTCAAAATGCAAAAACAACATTTTCTGCCCCGTAGCGGGTAAAAGTTAAGTTAAAAATTTGCCTCTTTTGCTGGGATATAGAACATTTTCTGGGAATTCCGAAAACATGCACAGCTAAAAATTGTCGATTTTTTATTTATGACGTTCTCGAAAGGAGTGAGCTATATGGTAATAATATTGTCAATTTTACTCTCCATCCCCGAGTCGCTTAATGCAATCACAAATACAGTAATGATATTCAAATGGTATGAAGAACTTAAAAAAGGCATTTTTTGAAAGTATCAATCTCGTTTATTTTAATCTATCTTCTTGTACAAACGTATTTATTTTTAAAGAAATATGTTCCGAAATAATACTTTGCTATTTAATAAAACAATAACACTTTTATTTTATTTGACCAGTGACAGGTTTTCGACATTACCGACATTATCAGCATCATCAGACCAGTCTGATATATGTATAAAATTTAAGTGAAAAAAGCTATATAATTACTGTTTTAATTTATAAAATGCAGTTCCACAAAAGTTAAGTACTACGTTGCGTTAACGTTTGAGAAATGGCTACTATTTTTTTTTAACATTTATTTATTACGGACACATTTTAAAATTACAGACACCAGAATGAAATTGTAGGCGGTGCAAATCTTACCAAAAATGTTATAGTATGTAAAATACGTCTGCTTCCAAATTTTACTATAAAATTTTTGGGAACGATACTGTTAAATTGTTAATTTAAAAATGTTGAATTGTTTATTTTATTAATCATTTGGACTATTTTAAAAACATTTTCCAAAACTGAAGATATTTCTTCATAGACTAATAAATTTCAGAAACAAAATCTATCAAACACAGTTAATCTTCTGCTTCATTATGTCCCTTTACCGCTAAATCTTCATTAATGTAAATTTTCTGTTCTACACATTTTTTGACAACCTTTTACTTTTAAATTGCCGAGATAGTTGCGTTTACTAGTCACATTAATATATGTAAGTGTGTGTAATGTCCATATTAGTATCGCTAACATCGTACTTTTTTTAATAAAATTCGCATCCCAGATTATACTACGCACGTTTAGAGCACTTTTACGTATGTGTATGTGTTCAATGTTCTAACGAATGATTTGCCCCTATGAGGATAGCCTGTTTCACTCATGTTACCGTCCCAAAGAATGGAATAATTCTCATATAACCATAGTAGAGAATTATGTGCAAACTAAAATATGCACGGTATCTCATTTGAGCTTGAGTTAATTTAATTTTACGAGGACAAGTGATGCATTGTACATGGGCACATGCTGAGAAAGCGTTTGTGATACAAAGGTACATAAAGAAAGCAGAAATTAGAGTTAGAATCAAATACGTGTAAATATAAATTGTATATATTGTATAAATTGTATAAATTGTAATTGTTTTGATTGTAATTGGTAAGGAATAAACAGTCTTCTTCTTCTTCGTGGTGTAGGCCTTGTGGCTTTTTTAAAAGAGGGATTAGCCTCCCGCCATGTCGCCATGCCTCCCAGCTGTCGATCCATCTCTTTGGTGGTCTGCCCGGAAGTTGGCTATATACATTGCAATGTTAGGGAACCTGGATGATTCCATTCTCCTCACATGCGCATACCATTGTCTCCTTCGTTGCCTTCCCCACCTAACGACATCTTCCATCTCGCATATTTCCCTTATCCCGCATTCCTTATTCTGTGATAAACAGTGATAAATATAATTAGCATGCCTACTTTTAAACTGTAAGTAGTATGTTTTATGGTACTTAATTAAATTTATTATCTTCTCTAGAGTAATTGGCTTCATTACCCAAATAATGTTTTTAACCTAGTTTAGTATTGCAGAGAAAATGCGTCTCCGTTCCGATTAGACAAGAGGGTCAAAGTAAATTAAAATCCCTAGCACTCGTAGTCCATAATTTAACGATGATATAAATATAATAGATCTGTTTAATTTTAATGTGTGAGGTTAATATTCATTATCATTGTATTGACACACATAACATAAGTATACGGTGTTTCAAAACTCTAAGCCTGCTAGCAGTAAGATTATTTCAACTAACTAGCTGATTGAATATAATGTTGTAGAATTTATTCCCGTCTCTACAGAAAAACGATTTGAAGTTTTCAACTGATTTTTTTTTACTAATTTCATAATTTTTAATTTTTACTAGCTAAAATCACACATTTCTAATATATTTAAATTCACAGTTCTTGTTAAGGAATGAGAATATATAAAATCTATAAATCAAAGGTGCAATCGAAAACTGACAGTGACAATAGCTGTCATGACGTACACCGTCTGGCCATAATCAATGTTTAGTATTGTGTGTGTGTTGGTATTGCGTGATTAGATGGCGCTGCCATTTCCATAAAAAACTATTTTTCAAAAGAAAAGTTTTGCTTCACCCGTCACAGGTGAAGCAAAACTTTTCTTTTGAATTAAACGTTGTGTCAAACTTTCAAAGCAATCGGTAAATAACTTAAGGAGATTTGAGATTTTAAATAAACAAAAAAGTGGTTAATATACATATATACATTTCGTTAAGCGTAGCGAAACTGGTCTGCGTCGACATATTTTTGAAGCTCGTGGTAATTTACTGTAATAATTGATAATTCAATGATAGTTTCAACAACATGGTGAAGATCGGCCACACTTTTTATTATGTGGGTTCCTCATTACAACATAAAATATTAACGAAATTTCGGAATACGAGTAATGCAAATATGTAATTGAAGCTTTATACAAAAACAGAACTAACGCTCGTAGTATGACGTACAATTGTTAGTTAGAAGCCATTCTAAAACATCGTATTCATTAATTCTTACATATTGGATTTATGCAGTTTTTGAATAACAAAACTATATACTTATTTCTAGTGATCTGATTAGAATATTATTATTAGAAAATAAGTACATAGATTTCGATCATTATTCACTACACAACCAAACTCCAGTCACCTTTTGATGAAATTGTACAAGCCAAGTCAATCAACGACGTCATAGAAGAACATTATAACTTGGACGGATGACCAACCCTTCTGATATTAACCCTTATAATAATTAGTTTCATGCCATCGTATCGTGTTTTTTTCATGGCTTAATAATAAAATCTTAGCAACCTTGACCTCATAATCGGACGAAAGAACTTAACACTCGCATTGTTATTACATATTATTACTTTTATTACAGACAAGTGAGAATATTTAATTGATATGGTTTTTTTCTTCAATATAAGTTTTGTGAGTTTCTGCCTACGGCCACGTTGTGATTCGCGACAAATTGATTAGGGTATCAACACTAATATTGCGACAATACCGAAACTATGTTAGAGGAGTAAGTACCAGATTGCTTATGTAAGTCATTGACTCGAACGAGGACGGGCAAGTTGGTTGTATTCGGGCCAATTCTGTAACCCCAGATAATGGCGGTAAGGTCATTTTTTTATAATGACCTACATCTAAAAATTGTATTCGCCCATCCCGCTTCTTGCAAAATTTATCAATATTTCAACGAAGCTATTTTTCAACTTGTTTTCGTGCGACGAATGTGTCAAAATTGTCCTATTTTTTATAAAGATGAGGTAATTTTATTGATGAGATCAAATGTGGCCAGGGTACGACCGATAATATTGTCAATTTTTCCATGAATGCTAGTCATATTTGTGCAAATTGATCATTGCTGTGGCTAACATTTGAGATTTTACATTGAAAGAAAATGACAGAAAGTGGACAGGCGCCATTGACGAAAAAGATTGATGGTCTAATGTATTTCTCTTTTGTGTACTCCATATTTTGATTTTGATGTGTTTTGTCGTGGTGTGGTCATCTGCCGATAGAACTACGACCTATAACTATAGTTTAGTTTGAATCTTGCAAAATATATACACCTGATTTGTGTTTTACTTATTTAACATAATCTCTGATGCCTTTGTAACGAATGTGTGTATTGAGAATGCAATATTATTAAGGATTTACTTTAATGATTTTGCAGTTTTCTAGAGATGTAAATTAACGTCAAACGATCATACAAACACAAAACAAATATAATATTGACGTGTCGAATCGGCATTCCGCGATCACTCTTTTAATAAATCTGTCAATAATAAAAATGCATTTAAAAAAAATTACTGATCGTGCTCTAACCTAATAAAACACATTTGAGTAGACAAAACGAGGGACTTATCCAGATACTTGACCAGAAGTATCTATATCCTACCAAATATTATATTATATGTTATGCTCTTATACGCTAATGATCGCCTTGCAATCATATATGTAATATAATTTAATCATTTTATGTCAAGCGATATAGAAAATAATATTTCAAAAGTGATTTTGATGGTATGCGTAAAATGCATTTATATATGTGCGGAGTGTTATCAGACCACGTTTAATTGAAATTAATTTCATTGGAAATATTTAGTTTAGAAGTAATTGACTAATATCAAATGTATTATGATTTTAAAAAAAACGAAATTTTTCAATTACTAAAGGGTGACAAATACTTGAATTGAAAAAAGTTTATCTTCGACATTCTTACATGATTTTTCAACTCCAAAATGTAATACTAAACAATTTCAATAAAACTTCAAATATTTGGGAAGAATGTAAATATTTCAATAAACTCTCTAAAGAAATTAAAAAAATAGAAGATATAAAAATTCTTAAGAAAAAAATTGATTCCCATTACGCATAAATCTTGAAAAAAAAATAAAAAAAAAACTATTATACCATTAATTATATAAAACATTAAACCTTGAGTGTAAGTCCCTCTCCAAGCACAAGAGCTCAGTATCTTTTTTGGAGGGGCACAGCGAATCTAAAACTATAGGTTCGCCATATGTATAAATGTTTAGAAATTGTATTATGTTGTACTTAAAAATGTAACTGTTAAATAAATATAAAAAATATTATATTTAAGTAGGTACATGATAATAGCAGAAATGCAATTTTTGGAAAGCGTATGTGTAATGATTTAATTTAACTTATCTTCTTTTCAATAGTAAATAATGTTTGTTTTATGATTTTAGCGGCAAATTAGCCAACAGCAGGAACCATCTATCAGGGGACAACATGAGGTTCATCACCCGGCAGACATGACGGACGAACACGTGGGAAGGATCCGCAGGAATACTGCCCAACCAGTGTACAAACCTCCCCTCAGAGGCAGGTACAGAGGACAAACACAATCCCAGTATCTAAACATCGGGGAATCAAGTCCTCCGGGAACTGCCGAGGCGGAGGCGAGGCCAGATGGAACTCGAGCTGTTGTCAGTAAGTATGAGTAAATTAAATGCGTACATTATATTTGTGTTCAACTATACATATTTATTTACAACATTTTGCTTGTGTCCAAATACTTGTTCACAAATCTGGATTATCTCCAATTATAGTAGTTATTTTTCATGATATTATTTTGACATCTCTGGGCATTTACGGGGCTTACACTAGCCTTTGACGGTCGTAAGCCCCGTCTTCCATATCCTTCTTCATCTTTATTGAGATGTCAAAAAATACATATTTATAACGTAAAATACTAAAAGCGTGTTTAGATAACTATCCCATTTGTCACCACCACTTCTCGTAGTCCACAATAAAATAGCCCAGTATGCGTCTAAATAACCGTCAAAATTTGAAAATAATTCGTCGATTTATAAGCCAGAGCCTATCTTGCTACAGGCGAGTTCCTGTGCAAGAATCTTTACCTAGGTAAAGTTTTATTCGGTAATCATTTAACAGTGGACAAATGACTTCTCGACGGGCATGAAAAAAATCCTCCCAAATTAACAGATGACTTTTTTGCTATCTTGACGTATCGCTTTCTCAACTCAGAATTCAATTCAGAAAAAGAAATTAGGCGCAAAATTTCCCCTTCCGCTGTCATTTTATTGTAGATCTTGAAAATCTGAAAAAAAGTACACCGACGACTTGCAAATTGTTGTCGATACTATGTGTGTAATAAATATAATACAGTGGACCCTCTCATAACGAGTAATTCGCATAACGAGCAAAAAAAATCTCTGAAAAAGTTGCTCCATTAACGAGCGATGTTTCGCATAGCAAGTAACAGAGGATGGGCATGTCCCTTTTTCACGACATTCACTTGTGAACCGGGACTTTCGCGGCTTGGGAAGGAGGTTTACCAAGAGGACCCTCACTTCTGCTTAGAAAAATCTTTGGCCAGAGAGTGTTGTCAAATGTGATTTTGAAACAATAACTGTGGAGTCTACAGTCAAAGTGATTGTGTTTTTAGCCAATATCATTTGACTCGAGGTGGATAACAAAGATAATGAAGAGCTTGTGAAAGAGTACAGCCAAGAGCTGACTACCGAAGAGCTTATGTAGTTGCATCGTGTTTCACAGCGAGAAATTATTATATGTTAAAGAAAAATTATTATATTTTAATGGAGGAGGAAGAAGTAGCAGAGCAACAATTTTATAGCATAATAAGAGAAATGCTGAAAGCATGGGAAAATGTTGCATCTTACATTAAGAAGCATCACCCTATTCCTGCTACAAATTTATTCAATGATAATGCTGTGACACATTTTCGCCAAATTTTGAAGCGTCGTCAAAAACAAATGTCTTAAAACAGTTTTCTAGTTAAAAGAGATTAATTATTTGTCATAAATTCACATTTTTATTTACGTTTTTTCTTCAATATAAATTATATTCCAAGTTTTTACACTCCTTAACAATTTATAAGTAATTTTATTTGAAAAAACTTAAAAAAAAAAAAAAAATAAAATAAGTTTTCTTTCGGCCTGGAACGCATTATCGTATTTTACATACATTTGCATGGAAAAAAATGTTTCGCTTAACGAGTAAGATGCTGGAACGAATTAAACTCGTTATGACAGGTTCCACTGTATATGTATAACGTAGCATATTAAAACGATAATGACGTTTATTATATCGACCCTATACAGTAGTTGTAAAATATCATTAACTCTAGCTAGGTTAATATTCGTTGGTACAACTATATTACAATAATAGGTAAAATATCAATTCATGCACATACTCGTATCCGTGTAATATTTCATTTTTATATCTCTTTTTTCTAGCTGGAAACCGAGGAATGGGCCAAGCGCAAAGTCAATCTGGATTCAGTTCTGGCTGTGAAGGATGTGACACACAATCCCAAGGTTTATCTTATGGAGACTATACTTCATATCCCGGTGGCATTGGTGGTCAACCACGCGGATATGTGCAAGGTGGTCCCGGGGGATTTGAAGAGAAGAAATATCCCGGAGCTGGATTCCCTGGTTCTATTCCAGGTCAAAAGCCAGGACGAGGTCCGACACCTGGAACGGAAGCATATAGAAAAGATAGTTTCCTTCCAGGGACAACAACGTCAGGCGGACAATTGACGAGACCTGGCTCAGATGTCTACGGAGGAGACGGTTTCCATCCAGGCGGTTACAGGACAAGTGAACAAAGGGGTCCAGGTGATGGAAGGGGTCCAGGTGAAGAAAGTCAACGTCCGGGAGCTTACAGGCCAGGTGAACAAAGAGGACCAGGTGAAGAAGGTCTCCGTCCGGCAGGTTATACACCTGGTGAACAGAGGGGTTCTGGTGTAAGACCTGGGTCAGATATTTATGGAGGAGATGGACTTCATCCAGGAGCTTATAGACCGAGTGAACAAAGGGGACCAAGTGAAGAAGGTCTCAGTCCAGCAGGTTATACGCCGGGAGAACATAGGGGTCCTGGTGCAAAACCTGGATCAGATATGTTTGGGGGAAACGGACTGCGTCCGGGAACTTACAGACCAGGTGAACAAAGGGGACCAGGTGAAGAAGGTCTCCGTCCAGTAGGTTATGCGCCGGGAGAACCAAGGGGTCCTGGTGCTAGGCCTGGGGCAGATATTTATGGGGGAAATGGACTTCGACCAGGAGTTTATCGACCGAGTGAACAAATGGGAACAAATGAAGAAAGTCTCCGTCCAGCAGGTTATACACCGGGAGAAACAAGGAGTCCTGGTGCTAAACCTGGTTCAGACATTTACGGGGGAGATGGACTCCATCCAGGAACTTACAGGCCAGGTGAAACAAGGGGACCAAGCGAAGAAGGTCTTCGTCCAGTAGGTTATATGCCAGGTGAACCAAGGGGTCCTGGTGTTAGACCTGGATCAGATATTTATGGGGGGAACGGACTCCGTCCAGGAGCTTATAGGCCAGGTGAACAAAGGGGACCAAGCGAAGAAGGTCTTCGTCCGGCAGGTTATACGCCGGGTGAACCAAGGGGCCCTGGTGCTAGACCTGGGTCAGATATTTATGGAGGAGATGGGCTCCGTCCAGCAGCTTATAGACCGAGTGAACAAAGTGGACCAGGGGAAGAAGGCTTTCGTCCGGGTGAACCAAGTGTTCCTGGTTATAGACCTGGGTCAGGTTTTTATGAAGGAGGTGGACGCCATCAAGAACCTTATAGGCCAAGTGAACAAAGGGGACCAGGCGAAGAAGGTCTCCGTCCGGCGGGCTATACGCCGGGGGAATCAAGGGGTCCTAGTGCTAAACCTGGTTCAGATATTTACGGGGGAGATGGACTCCATCCAGGATCTTACAGGCCAGGTGAACCAAGGCGGCCAAGCGAAGAAGGTCTTCGTCCAGCAGGTTATACGCCGGGTGAACCAAGGGGTCCTGGTGCTAGACCTGGGTCAGATGTTTATGGGGGAGATGGACTTCGTCCAGGTGCTTACAGACCGGGTGAATATAGGGGGCCAGGTGAAGAAGGTCTCCGTCCGGCGGGCTATACGCCGGGTGAACAAAGGGGTAATGGTGCTAGACCTGGGTCAGATATTTATGGGGGAGGTGGACTCCGTCCAGGAGTTTACAGACCGAGTGAACAAAGGGGACCGGGTGAAGAAGGCTTTCGTCCAGGTGAACCAAGGGGTCCTGGTTATAGACCCGGGTCAGATATTTATGGAGTAGATAGACTCCGTCCAGGAGCTTACAGGCCAGGTGAACAAAGGGGACCACGCGAAGAAGGTCTCCGTCCGGCGGGCTATACGCCGGGTGAACAAAGGGGTAATGGTGCTAGACCTGGGTCAGATATTTATGGTGGAGATGGACTCCGTCCAGGAGCTTATAGACCGAGTGAACAAATGGAACCAGGTGGCTTAGGCCTTCATCCGGAAGAAGTGAGGGGTCCTATTTATAAACCTGGCTCAGATATTTATGGAGGAGTAGGACTTCGTCCAGGAGCTTATGAGCCTGGTAAACAAAGAGAACCAGGTGAAACAGGCCTTCGTCCAGGAGCTTATATACCGGTTGAAGATAGGGGTCCTAGTATAAGACCTGGGTCAGATATTCATGGGGAAGATGGACTTCGTCCGGGAGCTTATGGGCCAAGTGAACAAAGAGGACCAAGCGAAGAAGGCCTTCGTCCGGGCGAAGCGAGTGGTCCTGGTTATAGACCTGGGTCAGATTTTTATGGAGGAGTTGGTCTCCATCCAGGACCTTATAGGCCAAGTGAACAAAAGGGTCCAGGTGAAGGAGGTCTCCGTCCAGCAGGTTATACCCCGGATGAACCAAGGGGCCCTGGTGCTAGATTTGGGTCAGATGTTTATGGAGGAGATGGACTTCGACCAGGAGCTTATCGACCGAGTGAACAAAGGGGACCAGGAGAAGAAGGCCTCCGTCCAGGAGCTTACAAACCGGGTGAACGTAGGGGTTCTGGCGTTAGACCCGGATCAGATATTTATGAAGGAGATGGCCTTCGTCCAGGAGGTTATGTGCCAGGTGAACAAAGGGCTCCTGGTACTAGACCTGGGTCAGATATTTACGAAGGAGATAAACTCCGTCCAGGAGCTTTCCGGCCAGATTCAGAAAGGGGATCAGGTGAACAAAGGGGGCCAGGTGAAGAAAGCTTTCGCCCGGGTGAACCAAGGGGTCCTGGTTATAGACCTGGGTCAGATATATATGGAGGAGATGGATTCCGTCCAGGAGCTTACAGACCCGGTGAACAAAGAGGCCCTGGTGCCAGACCAGGGTCAGATATTTATGAAAAAGATGGGCACCGTCCGGGAGCTTATACGCCAGAAGTTTACACACCAGGTGGACAAACTGGGTCTGATAGTCATGGCCAATATCCAAATGAATTGTATCCTTATAGTCAAACCGGAAAAGACAAGTATCCTATAAGGCAAGAAGATTATTCCAGAGCACCAAGCCAAGGTGGGGAAATTGACCGTCAAGTAAAATATCCAATTGGTCCTGATGGAAAAACTGATATTTCTACAGGGCGGGAATCCGGATATCAATATGGTTCCGGATCATATTTGGGGGAAGATAGATTTTCCGGACGTGGTGGACCTCAACCTGGTGAAGCGTATCCTGAGGATGACGATGCAAATTCTCAAGCGGAAACAAGTATACAACAAATTCACAACGGTACTCAAGCAAGTGCCTCGTCTGTAGGTACTCATAATGGAGGAACAGCGCAAGCACAAATTAGTGGAAGTTATACAGGTTCTGGGTCTTTCTCAGCTCAAGCACAGACGATAGATGCTAACAGAGGAGCACAAAGTCAGATTTCAGTTGGTAAAGATGGAGCAACAAGTAGTGCTCAAGGAAAAGCTGGACGCGGACAATCTCAAGCGCAGTTACAGTTGGGTTCAGAAAGTGGAGCTACAGTAGCGGAAGCTCAGAGTGGAGGATGGAATCATGGCACAAATACTCAAGTCCAAGCTAGTTCAAAGGGAGGTCTCGCAGATGCTCAGGCGAATGGTCCTGGAAGTACATCTTCTCAAGCCCAAATTGGTTTTCAACCACACACAGAAGGCGAGGAAGAAGATGAAAAATCTGGTAATCCGTTTTATGGTGGAGGAACTGCATCTGCGCAGTCAGGGAATTTCGCAGGCCAATCACAAACTCAGATTCAAGGAAAATTCAAATACGGCATAAGTTATAACGGAGCCGCGCAGGCTGGATCAGGTGTAAATAATCTATTATCAAAAAACAGAACAAGCAGTATAAAGCCATTTGATGTTTTTAGTGCAAAAACCATACGCACTGATAGACAAACGTCCTCTCGGTCTGATTTTAAACCGATTAAAGATACGTCCACTACAGAAAAGACAATAAAGGAAACTATGCAAGAGTCAGAAAGTAAAAAAAATCACCAAACGCATACTGTAGACAGCATGCAAGAGTCAGAAACTAAAAAAATAGACCATATAGTACACCAAACACATATTGATCGTAACTTCACTACCCAGAATACAACTGACAAAAATGTTTTCTCTTCAGACGATATTGACGAAACTGATGTTAAAGACATGCAAACTGTTGAAGACTATGAAGATTTCGAAGAAGGTGATTACGATGCTGACTTTTACTCAAGTACTGGATCTGCACATCAAATAGAGCAACCTAAAAACAATCCTCAAACGAGATTTTATGAACAATCGGGGAAAAGACAGAAACAACACATTTTATTAGGGCCTTATGATAAAAGTGGTATTCACATTGTTAAAGATTCATCAAGTACAGATATATTAAAAGAGGGAATGACTTTTCAACCTGGTGAAGTAATTCCCGGGACACAAGGTTATACAATACCAATTGGATTTAGAGGAAGGGTGAGTTCCGTTTCCCACGGAGATGAAACCTTTGCAATTGCGGGTGAAAATGGAGAATCTCAAGCACAAACTGTAAGTCTTACACCAAGTTCGGGAACTACGGAGAGTGGAAAAACCATTAACAAATCTCAGCCAACGACTAGAACTCGGAAAATAAATAGTCAAATATCTAGAAGCTTGCCAGTCGGTGTTAGACCAACTAATATAAAAACAGCCAACAATGACGAGAATAGCTTTATTACAGTCACAAAAAGTGTTACAGGTGAGCTAAACTCGGATAAAAGTGAAGATAAAAAGTTTTCACATACTTATTACACAAAGTCATCGACATGCGGTTATTTTACTTTTACTTGTAACTTGGTATATGGCTCTAATGGAAGAACGAAGATATGTAAGCCTAATATTCCAAAAAATCCAGATGGTACTCCCGTCCAATGTTAATTAGGTTTAAACATTTATTATAATAATTTTAAGTTTTTTATAAATAAATATAAAAATATTTAAATTAAACCATGTCTTTTTTCGTATATTAAGTTCTTATCCCACATTTATTCTTATTAGTATTATATATTCTTGGAAAGACATTTTGTTTTATCGTTATTTTATATGTTTAATTCATCAAGTTTTCAAACGATTTGACACATTCAATTGACAATGACGGAATGTTTATAAAAACACACATAATCCATATATAAATATAAGAATTTCAAATTCATGTTACAATCCTTGAATACTAATCTCATATTTAAAGAAAAAATTAAATTAGCGAGCAGTTAAATCTTTCCAGTCAGATTTTATCAGTTTTTTTTTCATTATAAGTACTTATATAATTTTGTTGTTGTGATTTCTTGATAGCTTTTCAGGCTAAATTATAAAGCAACACTTTTTAAAGATGATTTTCTAAAAAAAAAGTACCAATTTAGCAACCAGTTTTTTTTCATATATGTTTATTGTTACATATTTTGTATATGAAAAGTGCTTATATAATTTAAAAACCCTCATAATTATTTAAAATAAAATTGCATAGGTACATAACACTAACAATTATCTTTTAAATATATTGAAATTTTATTAACTAAATGATTTTAACATGCTTATATATCAGAATTAATAAATCCTTTTAAATAATCCTTTTTTTAATATCAGTGGCATCTGTTGACATTAACACCTAAAGCGCGATGGCCTCAAACAAAACGCGCCCAGCGGTGGTGGGTCTGATCTGACCCAGTACAGAAATCGCCTTTTAGGCGTTTTTCGTCGGGTTTTTATATTTTATATATTATTCAAAATAGCCTACATAGCAATAGAATAATGTGTCATAAGTTTTGTATGAGAATTTTCAAGTTTTTGATAGTTTTGAAATTAAATTATCCAAGCGCATAATTTTACATCCAAACGCGACCGCGCGCTGGGGCTCACTACCACAGACTAACTAATTTATATACTCACTACTACCGCGGAGCATGTCACACGCGCATGTAGCATGGTTGGCAATGAAGCAGTGATTGTAAACATTTTTATTTTTACTGAATTCAAATAATTTGTGTTTTTAATTTTATAACTATATTTTAAGTCAACATCATAACAGATAGAATTATTAACAAAATGCAACTAAGTAATTATCTTCAAATATAAAACGTGGCAGTTAGCTCCAAAAACCACAAAATGATTCTAGGATTTTGAGTTAATATTTCAAGATAAATTTTTGTCCATAATGCAATTATAATTCATTTTAAATACAGTGAAAATATTTAAATTTTCATTGAAAAATATATACGGAATTGCCCAAAATGGTGTAAATATTCATTTAAAGTTCGCCATTTCTTACATAAACATTTTGCGGGTTTTAGAAATTATGAATACAATTTTGTACGAAACCAAATAAAACTAATTATTATAAAATTTTTATATACAAGTTCGTTAGACATAATAGGTATGATATTTAATTTTATTATTGACCAATAAATTGTTACCAAAAAATAAGAGGACAATCGGTACTTTTCTTGTTGAAATCGATGTTTTTATCACTTACTGACATTTCTTATAAAACCACGTTTTCCGTTGCACTTTCAAATTCTGAATCTAAGGTTTTTGAATTCTAAATCACTGTCATCTGCGCTATTCTCTCACTTTTCTTTCACTTTTAGAACTGTCCAAAAGTCGTTCAATCTCGTCATGAGATAATTATTTTTTTCCTGCCATTGTGGTAAAGTATCGAAAAGATTTAAAAAAAATAAAACTAGAAATCGTTCAAATATAAAACAGTTTATTGTGAAGGTCTGTGTTTTGTAATATTAATATTTTTTAAATGTAGATTTACCTTATAGTCTATATATATGATATTCAATCCGTCATACAAGTAAACAAATAAATCAGTTAAAAAAAAATATAAAAAAAAAACAATAAACGGAAACAATCGCCAAAGATTGACAATGTATGCTTTTGTTTTTGGGATTTCAAAATCACGGCAGACGGCACACTAACACATTGATAGCGATCAACTGACCTTACTCAATATGATTTTTGATATTTTATTTGTTCCTTTTTTTTAAATAACTCATTTGAATCTGGTCCAATAATTTTCGTTTGTATCTCAATTTGTAGGTAATTTTTTGAAGAACGATTACACTCAAGGAAAACGACGTAAACAAATTACCTATTACGTAATCAATAATTTTCCGCGATGGTGGGTCTGACCAGACCCACCATCGCAGAGGAAGTGTTAATAGTAAATATCGCAATGTAATAATGTGTCCAAGTTTTAAATCAACATACTACAAGCGTCAGCATCAGGCCAATTTATCATACCCGCCTAAAAAAGTTTCACTTCAAAATTCTTTTTGGTGAGAAGTTTACGAATAACGTTATGTTTTTTAGGGAAGGAAAGTAACACTTTACATTTTTAAGAATTCTAATTTTTATATTTTTATTTTTAATTAAAAATCAACCGAATGAGTTATTTGACAATCTTTTCAATATTAATTTATTATATATCGCTCACTCCTTTCAAGAACGTCATAAATCAAAAATCGTCAATTTTCAGTTGTGCATGTTTTCGAATGCCCAGAAAATGTACTATATCCCATCAAAAGCGGAATATTTTAAACTTAATATTTACCCGCTACAGGGCAGAAAGTGTTGTTTTTGCATTTTGAAGAAAAGGTATTGTTTAATTATTTTTTTAAATACACTAAATATTTTTGCAATGGAGAAAAAACGTTCAGGTTTTACTTAAAAAATCTGTTGCACAGTAAAAAGTTTTATAAGTATCTGTTGGCTTAGTATTTATTTTTAATACAGTGTATCATATTTTTAAACTTTAAAAACGTTCTCCTGAAATGTCAAGTTTTTTTATTTATGACGTTCTTGAAAGGAGTGAGCGATATGTTATAAATATAAAGCATACATCGTACAAAGAATGTAAAAAAAAAATAACATCCTGCCCCGTTTTTAATTGACAAATAAGAACTAATAGATTTGTTTATTTTACATTCTGGCCACTTCGTGACTGACGTTTACAGCGGTGATAATAATGACGTTTGGCGCCGATTAACTACATGACAATTGATAAGCAGCTTAAAAGAACCAATGAAAAAAATTGCAGCTTATGTTTACATTAAAATCATGTATAAAACCTCTGTTATTGAATTATCGTGACTTTGGTTTTATTATTATTAAAATTGTGAAACGTCGGTCGATACTGATAACAACACTCGACGATTACTGCGTGCGTGACTGATAAAGAACTTTAAAAGTTGAACTATAAATAGAATTTGTGATTTGAACGTTGAGAATTGAATTGAGATTCGCTATTACAAACAGTAGCTTGCTGCACGTTTTTGTGACAAAACATTTGTGCACTGCACAACTTTTCACTCAAAAATGGAGGATTCAGTACCGATAGAAAATGTTGTCAAAACTAAGGACGTCTTGGCAATTACGGATTGTTTTCAAAATAAATATAAATGTGATCCGGAGTTTTATGTACGCGTTCCCGGCAGGTATCGTATTGTTTCAATTTTTCATCTCTTTTTTATGTATTCCAACACAGTTTGTGCCTTTTATTTCACAACACTCAAAATAATTCGCTACAGAAACAAAATTCGATAATTTCTGCTACAGAAGTGTAATCCTTGCCATTTAGTATGGAAAAATGCCAAGCCATAGGATCAACTTATTTTTTTAATTCAAAATGATGTGAAATACTTTTGATACAGTTATCTTTTTGATATATGGATATTAACCTTACCAACAGCGAGGTATATGATGATATATGTTATTAATAAATTAAAAATGAACAAAAAACTACAAAGGATTTGAATAAATGGTTCTGAACATAACAAAATGTCTCCTTGTCAAATGAATTATATTAATTAATTAAATGATTATAAGGATAATTGAATTTAAAATACTGCTTTATTTTTTTTCAGAGTAAATCTTATCGGAGAGCATTTAGATTATTGTGGGTATCCCGTCTTACCCATGGCACTAGAACAAGGGGTACTTGTTGCCGTGAAACGCGTCAACAAACCCCACGTGTGGCTGACAAACTTGGATCCCAAATACCCTGATTGGAATGGTGACATACAGTCATCCTCTATTGTGTAATTGTCTAAATTATCTAAACTTAAAATTATTATGGAATTGTACTGTACATTGCCTCAATACTTAATCTCATTTGAACTGAATTCTCATTTAAACAATGTGCAAGGTTTAATTTTTCATTTTAAAACACTAGTTTTTTTTTGCGTTTTTAACCATTTTTTTGAGAATATTCTAAAATCGTATACATTTTTCTTACAAATTTATTTACAACATTTTGAGTGTGTCCAAATACTTGTTCACAAAATCTGGATTATCTCCAATTACAGGAGTTATTTTAATATTATTTTCTAGTGATTCAAGAACAAGGTTTCTAAATTGGTTCATATATATATAGAACTTCCAAGAATTTGAGTAGTGTGGTTGTCAATAATGGGTAGAATTGGTGAATGTTACATGTGTGTATCACTTAAACCAGCCTATGGCGGTCGTCAGCCCCGTAAATGCCCAGACTTCCATATTCTTTTTCATCTTTGATGAGATGTCAAAAATAAAATTACAAATCTATCTCATAAAGATAAAAAAGAATGCAAAAACCGTGTTTGATTGTTACCGGAAACTGAAAAAGATATCTAATAGATATTTGTTTATAAAAAAAACTGGACAGAATTGTGTTTAGAAATTGGATAATATACTTAGAAATGAACGTTAATTAATGTGCACATAAAATTAATGAATAACTGTTTCCGTGTTATAATTTTACATTGCATTTTATTAAAACTGCTCATTGCGAGAACAAAGTCACAATTTTAATTTGAAATGATAGAGTGATGTTATCTAGAAATGCTCTGTTTAAAAAGCACAACTGTGCATTAAATAATTATTGTGCACTAATGTACTGCGAAGCTTCATTCTATCAAATTTTTCTAAAATAGTATACCAATACGTATATTACTACCTAACGGTGACTCTTCAAATGTATCCGAAAAATCAATTAATTATGAGCTGTGATGTTTTTCTCACTAATGAGTAGTATGCAGGTGTGCGATATATATTTATTACATGATTTTATGCCATATACGCAGAAAAGCAGTGCCTATTCTAACTTACCCGCGTGACATACATATAAGAACGCAACCAGTACCTACCCTACCTTACTAAGTAGTACCTAGCTTACCTTACTACCTACCCCTACGGCCCACCCTAGTAAGTAGTACCTAGCTGACCTTACTACCTACTTCTACTGTCTACCCTAATTAATTCTCTGTGCACGCCACTGGTTATATGTACATAATTATGACGCGATTTTATTGATTTTTTGCGTAATTTAAGGTTTGCCTCTAATTTTAAATGTTTATCCGAGTTAAAGTTTTTATATATTAATTATCTAATTTTTTTGCATAATTCTTTTTCAGCAAGGAAGGGGGGATTCCTAAATGGTACGAGTATGTATTATGCGGAGTAAAGGGCGCAGCTGATGAGATTATCAGTTTGAAAAAGCAGCCAAAACCCGGCCAAAATCCCGATGACGTCACAATACCTAAGTCCGATAGCAATGGGTGTCTCATGGACAGTGTAAATGGTTTCCAGGCTGTTATCAGCGGAACCATTCCTCCCGCAGCCGGACTATCCAGTTCTAGTGCTCTGGTTTGCGCCGCAGCATTGGCATTGTTTAAATCCAACGAAGTATGTGTCTTTATTTTTACGTTTTTATCTAGAAGTGAAGCAATGGTTTAAATACTTAATATTTTATGATTTTCTAATACAGAAAATAATAACATTAATTAAAATAATAATATCATTAAATAATTACTCTGTGACTCAAACTTGCATCAGCTGCTCTATTAATTGAGTTCATCATCACAGATACAAGATGCCTCTGTATAAAACATGATTTAAGAAAAAAAATAAGACACGAGTATACCAAACATGAGATACATACAATACTGCAAAAATTTATTGCTAGTATATTCTAGTCAGTCAATTCTATACAATAAAAGCACTTTGTTATATGTAGTCTAGAAAAAAAAACACTTAACAACTTGCATAGTAACAAATGGCATTTATTTATCTAATCACATATTATCTCTTATTCCACAATTATTATAACAACTTACCAACATTTATATATGGGGTCACACGTGTGTATTAAATATGAACCCTGCTCTGCAAAACACGACCTACATATGAGCTTAGGTCACTTGTATATAGATATGTTGAAAATATATTGGAAATGGGAAATATATGATTGCACATTATTTTGCATATTTCAGGTTGTTATCTAATAAAATGATTGATTTTACAAATCATATATTTTTCCCTTATTATTATGTTTATTTACTAACTAACTAACCATCACGCCGCTTCTCCGCAGGGGTAGGCAGAGAGAATAGAGCGCCACACCACTCTGTCCTTGCAAACATTCTTCGCCTCTTCCACGTTCATGCATCTCCTCATACATACCCGCCGATTGTTACGACTCCTAACCTGACCACTTTCAAGTATTTGGCATACCTGATCGTGCCATGTTTTTCTCGGTCTTCCTCTGCTTCTTTTCCCTCTAACATTCGCCTCATAAATTTGTTTTACCGTTCTTTCCTCACTCATTCGTTCTACATGTCCAAACCATCTCAACACACCTTTCTTAATTTTATCGATAATGCTTATCTCAGCTTTGCATTCCTTCCTTATTTCACTATTCGTACATCTATCATACATCGTTTTGTCGCACATTCTTCTGAGAGATCGCATTTCTTTATCGCGTTTATTTTACGCAAGTTACATATCTTCTATCATACATTTAAAAATTAAATATGACTTCTTAACTAATTACCAATTCAAAAATATTAAGCATGTGTTTACCTACAATTTTATTTTATTTTCACTAGTTAAACATTTTTTTAAATGTTGCAGTTATCAATTGGGAAAATCAAGATGGCCAAAATTTGTGCTGCAAGCGAAAGGCTCATTGGAACAGAAGGAGGCGGAATGGATCAAGCTATTGCATTCTTGGCCGAATCAGGTGAAAATTTATATTTATTTTCAAAATTTTTCACAATTCAAGATAAAATTATTGCAATCTATTCACAGAGTTGTAAGAAAATTCACAAATTCAGTTAAATTTAGTTTAAAAATGGTAATGATTTGTCTTCCTCAGTCAGTGTCTACAAATTACGCATACTCCTGAGGGGGGTATTTAAAGACCCTAGTCATATTTATAAAAGTATTTTATGTTAAAATAATATAAAGTACATCTTGCAACAAGTGATGCACTGTCAGTAGCATATTCACGGATCGACTGCATAATTGCTGTTTTCCTTGCACAAAGTTAAGCAATTTGTAGTTGGTTATTTTATTCAAAACATTCTATATTTCTTATAGTTAAATTGAAAAAAAAAATTATATATATATATACATACATATATATTTATATATATATCCTATTATATTATATATATATATATATATATATATATATATATATATATATATATATATATATATATATATATATTTATATATATATATATATATATATATATATATATATATATATATATATATATATATATATATATATATATATATATATATATATATATATAATATAATAGGATATATATATAAATATATATATCCGGGAAAACTCGCTAACATCAAGATATCTGGGCAGTAACAGTATCCCAAAGCTAAATAAATTAGTAATCAAAATATTATCTACAATACATTTGCCCTAACATAATGGTGTTTATTATTTTTTTCAATTAAACGCTTGTATAATATGTACCACTTAATGATAATATTTTTTAAAAATAATCAACGTCATTTCACAAAATGAATGCCGAATCAATAAATAATATGGTATGGTGTTTAGACAACAATGTGTTAATAATTGAATGCATTATTCATTTAAGAATTACTGACTGACTAAATGAATTGTCCGCCTTGGTAGTGTAATGGTCAGCATGCTCGGCTACCATTCTGGAGTTCCCGGGTTCGATTCTCAGGGGGGGGGGGGGTTCAAATAAATAAAAGTGATTTTTTTCAATCTAATATTTATTCAATATTACCCTGGACTGGTACCTGAAGCGGAGGGCTGATCACCTTTCCTTCATGTGTAACGATCAAAATAACACTGCGTTAAATGATGCAGGGCCCTATGCGCCATTGGGGTGATTATATGTGATATCTTATTTTAAGTATGAGTGAATCAATCGAAATGCATAATCAACTTTATAATTATTTAAATGAACTGATTAATCAAAAAACTTTTTTTTTTGGCTCACCATATCGTTGTTTTTTTATATTAATGGCAGCTTATTTTTTTAGGGTCGGCGCAACACATCAGCTGGGCTCCTATGAAAAACAAAGCAATAAATCTTCCGGAGCATGCAGTTTTTGTGGTGGCCCATTCCTTAGTAGTGGCTAACAAAGCTGCATCAGATCACTATAATCATCGTGTTAGGGAATGCAAACTTGCTGCCAAGGTGAAATGACCACATTTTTTTACAATATTGTATTTTAACAAATTCATTTGTGATATCGCTTACTCCTTTCAAGAACGTCATAAATCAGAAATTGTAAATTTTCAGTTGTGCATGTTTTCGGAATGCCCAGAAAATGTACCATATCCCTGCAAAAGGGGCATATTTTTAACATAATATTTACCCGCTACAGGGCAAAAAGTGTTGTTTTTGCATTTTAAAGAAAAGGTATTGTTCAATTATTTTTTTAAATATACTACATATTTTTCAAATGGAGAAAAAATCTTCAGGTTTTACCTAAAAAGATCTATTGTACAGTAATAAGTTCAATAAGTGGCTTGATATTTATTTTAAATACATTTTATTATATTTTTAAACTTTCTCCGTTCCTCCTGAAAAACGTTTTCCTGAAAAATCTAGTTTTTTAATTTATGACGTTGTCGAAAGGAGTGAGCGATATGTTAGACACTGCATATACTCAGGTACCAGTTTCACCACTGTACCGATGAGGATTTTGTGGGGTAGCGGCATACTTAATTTGTTCTACAATGAACGTAATTCTCCGATTACTATCTGGGAAATAAAGTTGCAGCATAATGAGTTCTCCTGAAAAATCATGTTTTTTTATTTATGATGTTCTTGAAAGGAGCGAGCGATTATGGCAAAAGCTAAATATTTTATGCATAAATAACACAACATATTGTGCAGTTGATTGCGGAAGATGCTGGTATGGATATTGGAGATGCAACCTTGGGCGAGGTTCAACAACTGCTGGGTGAGAGTTTGGAGGGAATGCTGGCTCGGGCGACCCGCCTTCCTTCCATCTTGTATTTGCACAAGCCTCGTGATAGAGCTCTGCATGTTTTCCAAGGTGAGTGCGTGCTTACTGCAATGCATCAATGAAACATAGCCGCGAAGGTCTATTACTTCCTCCTTGGCGTAGGCCTTGTGGCATGTTTTTAAAGGCGGAGACTGACCGGAGTATTTCGGCGTAACAAAACATCGTAACATCGCTCGCGGCGAGCATGTTACGTTATGACGTTACGGCATTGCTGACTGACTGCGATCAGTGCTCGCTAGTGGCCTTGTGCTCAGTGTTGCCATATGCCACACCAAAAATCTGAAAATCTGAATCAACACAAAATCTGTATGAATCTTTGGAACATTGCATTCGTACTGAAGTTAAAATGTTGGACGACGAAGACGTGATTCTTGGTTCTGTGATTTTAATAAATTACTGAAATACTTACTCCAAATGAAGAAAAAAAATATAAAGTGCCAATCCCCACAAATTCCCCGCAGTTTAGGGAATTTCCCACAGATTGGCAACCCTGTACTAACCTAAAATTGCATTCGACTTCGGATGGAGCATTCGGAACGAGCGGCAAGCAGCTCGGCTCACTGTACTGACTGCCTGAATGCTCGCATCGTACGATGAACATTACAATGAAATGCTCCGGTCAGTCTCTGCCTTAAGAGGGTTTACCCTCCTGCGATGTCAATTCCCAGATGTCAATCTATCTGTTTGGTGGTCTGCCCGGAACCTTGGGGTTGGTAATGCAGTGCAATGTGGGGGAGTCCTCACATCGCTCCCATACATATCCCAGCAAAATAAGCATATTTTTAACTTAATATTTACCCGCAACAGGGCAGAAAGTGTTGTTTTTGCATTTTGAAGAAAAGTTATTGTATGATTATTTTTTTAAATAAACTAAATATTTTTCAAATGGAGAAAAAACCTTCATGTTTTACCTAAAATGATCTGTAGCACTGTAAAAAGTTCAATAAGTGGCTTGATATTTATTTTAAATACATTGTATTATATTTTTAAACTTTAAAAAAATTATCCTGAAAAATCAAGTTTTTGATTTACGACGTTCTTGAAAAAAGTGAGCGGCATACGCATATCATTATCTCCTTTGTTGCATTTGCCACCTAATGACATCTTCGATCTCGCATATTTCATAATTGATATAATTTAAATAATATTATTCTTGTCCTCAAGGGACTCATACACATCGGTAGTTTGACCAATTTACACAAGCTTATATAGCTTATATAGCTTATATACGCAAGGGTATGCAACCTCATGTACCAGCCATTGTTGCTAGTCTCCTTTTCCTCTTCTCAACTAATGGTACCTACTTTTCATCCTCTATTTTCTTACCCATGTAACAACAACGTTCTTAACCCCAATCTCCTGTACTTACATAATTTTTATTATTTCATTCATTCATTCCAACCCTCATCCACACCCGATAGTGCATAGAGCACTCATCACATAAACGCAGCATAATCTTGTTAAATCACTTTTTTTTTTTTAATCGAACCCAAATTCTAAGTGACAATGAAAAATACATGGAAAAATAAATCTTACTTAGTACCAAACACCCTCTCTAACCCTTATCTGCACCCGTTGGTGCAAATGACATCACTTCAGATCGTTGTAGCTTTAACATAATAAATTCTAACATAAAGTATCAGTCCTTCACTTAACAAATTTGATGTTTTTCGATAATTATTCTAGAGGCGTTGCGCGTTCAGAAGTTCATCAACTTGTGCAAGACATGGAACGAACACGACCAACTGAGTATACTCGGGGTCCTGATGAGGCAGAGTCACGAGAGTCTCAGATACTTGTATGAGTGCTCCGATCCGGCACTCAATCGCCTCGTGGAATTGTCGGATGACTTTGGAGTGCACGCTCGTCTAACTGGCGCCGGGTAAGGTGTTCCTTCTCCTCATTTTACTATCATACTTTTTCAAGAAGACATTGTCGATATCATGGGAATTGAACAACTCGTTTTTGAGAAAAAAATATAGAAGTCTGAGCATTTACAGAATATGTGACCTATTGTTATTTAAACTGTCATCCGCACCTGATGGTGCATAGGGCACTGCATCATATAAATGCAGTTAAAGAAAAATGTTGATATTCTTCATAATACTAATAATAAACTTAATGAGTTTCTATAAAAAAAATATTTATAAAACTTAATAATATAAAATTTTAATAATCCCTGTTATTTAAAGCTTTTAGCCTGAATAAAATAGTCGCTATTAAACTCAATGTTGAATTTACTTTAAAAACCACATGAATATGACATTTGAAACTACTTGGTGTATTTTTCCACTTTATAGAATGGTGATAACTTTATAATATGCATCTTGAAGTCAATATTTCATATTTTTAAGTTAACATTTTTGCCAGTTCATCCACGATATGTATTATCATTGTGATAAGAATTCCTCGAGGGTTCAATTTAGAGATCGAAATAGGCTTTTGATTTTGGTTAGTGTAGAACATTAATTATTGCAAATGGTTTTGCATCCGTACCTCAGATTGATACATAAAAAATACTGTACACTGTCATTATTTTGTTGAAAGATTCAAATGATACATCTAATTGTTTGCGTTTGCTATTTTTAGTTGGGGTGGGTGCATCGTAGCTCTGTGCCCTCAGTCCAAGGCCTGCGCCTATGTCGACATGCTTATGGAAAAGTACTACAAGGATCATCCCGATGCCAGCAAGTATGCAGCTAACGAACTAATCTTCATCACAAAACCAAGTACGGGAGCTCGGGTGATGATCAATAACTGAAGAAAGTGAAACTAAATGAAGATAGCTAGTAAGCACAAAGATATTCTAACCATTGTCGGTTTGCATATTATCATTTTACATATTATTCGCACGCATTCCTACGATGCTAAACTTAACAAACTTAAAAATATTCATCATATGTGTTTAGGTTAAGTATGCCGACAAGCAAGTTCTTGTAAATTGTCTGAAATTATTTTTTCTATTTGGTTAAAAAAAAATTCACAGGATCACAGATTAACCAAATATCAACTAATGTTGTGAATAAGATAAAAGTGATTTTAGAAAATTTCAATCATAACTTTTGCCAAAGCAAAAATTTAATTTTTAACTGTGAATACAGATATTATACTTGAAGTCCAAGAAACTATGTAAATAAGTTCATAGACATCACTGCATTTTATATTTTTAAATTCTCTTGTTAACAAAGCAACATCTCATCTCCTTTATTAGATTTAGTAAAAATATATAGTTACCTTACTCTTTATCATATTATATTCTTTTGAAAGACAAGTCACTACGTATCAAGTGGAAAATTTGTCAGATTATTTTATCATTAATATATTTTCATTCAGATTTTTTTAAATGTCACATTTTCTTCACATATCACTTGCCATAATTTATATTTGTTATATGTGTATATAAATACTTAAATTAAATATTCGATAGCTTTTTATGTATGCATTAATTTGTAATTGATTTTTATATACATTAAAAATAAAGCAATCATAAAAAAAATTAAAACATTTTATTGTTAATAAAAATAATGTGCCATATTACTCAAGAAAAAATGCTATGACAATTGTGTTTAATCAGAAATTTTACAATGCTTTTGTTTTTCTTTTTTTACTTACGGGTTTTGCAGTTTAAAACCAATTGTTAAGTTTTTTTATTAAATCTTTATTTTTTATTCAGCGAAGAAAATTGGGAGAAATTTATTATTTGTCATTTGTTTTATTATATTATGCATGTTTAAGATAGTATTAAAAAACAAAAATGTCTAATGATAATTATCATCACAAATAGCTGTGTTCTCTCACTGTATTAGTATTGCCGTTTCCATTTCTCTCTCCTTTGTCTGCTTCTGAATTTATACATACTATGTAATAATAATTATAGGTAATTTCTACTTTATTGACCTTTTTATGTCATTTGGTGTTTAATAAATTTATTTCAAAAATACTTTTTACTGTTTTAATTTGGCTACAATCTTTTAATGTTCACCCAAATTGTAATACACACACACACACACACACACACACACACACACACACACACACATTTGACAGTCTAGAAATACATTTGATTTGATTTGACAATAACTCGACACTGGCTATAACACCCAAGATGGGTAAAAAGCCATTAAAAAGAAGAAGAAGATTTGATTTGACAGAAATAAATAAATTTGTAAGCAATTTGTCACCTAAACACAGAACTATGCTAAGTCTCATACATGTAAATTAAATTTTTATTAACAAATTGTTTTTTAATGTTGCTGATTTCGCTTTGTAGAAAGTTCTTAAGTTAAATATATAGCTATTCAAACATTACAAATCTTAATTTCGATATTCGAATCTAAGTATGATAGTACATACTGCATTCCGGTGATGAATTTCATTTGGATATCACTGTTGTTGGTTATTTTATTTGTTGTTTCGGCATTCACTTTGTGGTAAGACATGGTGAGATTGTAAATGAAAACAATCAGTTTATATTCAGACCCGAAGATGGAAGCATCTGTAGCTTCCGAAACTAGTCATTAATAAATAAATATAACTCAAGTGGTAAAAAACAAGTAGACTCGGTTATTACAAGTTAAAAACTCGGTTATTACGAGCACAGATACAGCAAGATCTCGGATATAATGAGGAAACATTCATTTTGGATTTTCTCCATACAATTATTCACGGTTATAACGAGCAACTTCTCGGCTATAGCGAGCAAAAAGAGATTGTCTTTTTTTCAAATTTTGTAAACATTTGAATGCTTTAAAGCATTTTCGACCTTGAGCAATAAAATCCTATTACCGGGCAATTAGACCGTTGCCGCTGGGATAGGATTACGTTTATGACTCTAACTACTACATTGGTGTTGTCACCGACAATAAAATAAAAGGTTTCACGCATATGGGTTTGAATTGCATGTGGCAAATTGCAAGCTTTGTCATGTCTGTAAGGACCTACTTTATAATAAATAGCTCATTTTATAGTTTTTGAATGTCATGCTTGTTTTGGGGATTTTTAGGATAGTTTCCATATTTTGTTTGTTCTATAGTTACTATGGACATTGCATAGTAAACATTAGGAGGTGGGGAATGTCAGATCAATTCTAGAGCAGGTCAGTTAAAAACAAACCGTCGAATTATCAACATATCTACTAATAGTAAAAAGTGTCTCTTAATTTGTGAAAAGGCGAAAATTATTTGTGAAATAGAACATGGTGCGAAAAATGATAAACTGTATAAAAAGTTTTCATCATTCTCAGTGTCAATATTGTATTTTAATCTGCATTAAAAAAAAAAAACATCACGGATTGAAAAAAAATAGGAACTGTGATCGTATATTTGATGAAACTGCTACAATGGTATTGTACTCAAGCAGCACAGAATTTTCCAATTTTTATAGCAAAACTGGATTGACAGAAAAATATGACATGTGTGTTATGAGTGAATTGTACAAATTTTGTTTCAATTGCGACATATAGTGTTATGTGACCATTCCAGATAACATACTTCATGTGATTATGGTATGTTTTAAAAAAAAACCTTATCTCGGTACTCTAAATAACGCATAACGGTAATAACATGCAAATTCGGTCGGTCCCATCATCCTCGTTATAATAAGTTCGACTGTATTTTCATTTACATGTTGCAGGTTAGATGATTCAAAGAATAAAAGAAGTTATTTTACTTTATAAGTTTATTATACAAGAGTTTACACTTATATTTAAACAATATTTACAATTTACATATTTGACATATCATTTTTGAGACATTACATTAGTTTCTTAATATCGCTCACTCCTTTTTACAACGTCAGATATAAAAAAAATTCAGTTGTGCATGTTTTCGGAATGTCCTAAAAATGTACTATATCCCAGCAAAAGTGGCATATTTTTATCTCAATATTTACCTGCTACTGGGCAGAAAGTGATGTTTTTACATTTTGAAGAAAAGGTATTGTTTAATTATTTTTTAAATATACTAAATATTTTTTAAATGGAGAAAAAACATTCAGGTTTAACCTAAAATGATCTGTTGTACAGTAAAAAGTTCAATAAGTGGCTTGATATTTATTTTTAATACATTGTATTATATTTTTAAACTTTAAAAATGATCTCCTGAAAAATCAAGTTATTTTATATATGACGTTTTTGAAAGGAGTGAGCGATGTATATCCTGGATATTATTTGTTCCGATATATGTACCACAAAAAATTGTGCAAAAGTCATTATAATATTAATTACATACAAACATAACTGATTATTTTTAATGTAAAAATTAATGTTTTCAATGATAAATAGTATTACTACTGAAACTGAGATCAGCAATTAAACATACAAAAAATAAATCAAACATTTTTCATCAACTTTAAATTGCCACAAAATTTATTAAAATTAATGTGATGGATGGTAAAAGTTGTTTTTTTTTAAATAATCATCAACTTATTCATATAAAATAATTGTATCCAGACAGAATACAATTTTAAAACAGTATACTTATATAATAATTTGTTAATATATTTTTCTGAGGAGTATATTAATCATTTTTAAATTCAACATTGTCTATTCCCATTTTTTCTTTTGTAACCGGCATGGGGAGGTGCTCTGCCGTCTCACTTTCACCATCACTTACATTAATGTATTTGTATTTAAGGGTCATTATCCAGAATATTATCATATCCACAAACATGAGACCAGCAAACAGGAAGAATTCACTTGCCTAAAAGAAATAAAACAACATGAATTAACCAGAGAAATAAAACAGCATTAATTAATTCATTTTTTAAACCCTTATCCGCACCCCAATGGTGCATAAGGCACCACATCATATCGACGTGCCCTACGTAAAGTGCTCTAACTACATTTTTGTCAAGTTTGAGATATTTGGTTGTGATCAACTGACCGTTATCTACAAATGTAAACAAACAAAAAAAATATATAAAATAAATTACGCCTAGTTTTCAGGAGTATAAGACGCTATCTACATCGAATTTTCGAAATGACTTGAACTCCTAAAACGCTAACTACTTAATTTTGAAAAAGCATAATGTTTTAAAACGATTTAATACATTATTTTATCGTGTTTTTGAATGAATAATACTAGTTTAGAATTTCAGATAAGACTGTTAATTAATAAAAAAGAATACGTTGAAAAAAATCTTCTAAGCTCTCTCCTGTAAAATAACAGATTTGCAGATAGAGTTCTTTACGTAGGGACCGTCGATATAAACCAGTGTTATCTTGATCGTTAACACATGAATGAAAGGTGACCAGCCTTCCGCTTCAGGTACCAGTCCTGTATAATATTTAATAAATATTAGAGTGAAAAAATTGCTTATATTTATTTGATCCCCCCCCCCCCCGGGAATCAAACCCGAGACCTCCAGAATGGTAGCTGACATGCTGACCATTACACTACGGAGGCAGACAAAATTGATCAATAAATCAGTATTAACTACATCCTATTTGTAAAATGAAAGCTTTCATTTTACTATGTAGTACAGTTAGCAAATCTGAATTTTTAGGGGTGTCAAAATAAATAATTTAAAAACAAAATTTAACTTTTTTTTAAGTACGTTTTAACACAAAAAGTTAAATTAAGTCCCAGACTTCCTTAATCTAGAATCCGAATCTTCTTAAGTTTTTCTTTAGGAGGTTTGGATTCAAATCCAGTCTCCTAAAGTTATTCAGCGATGCTTTTTTTTAAGCACAGTATTGCATTCAAATACTTGCATATTTTTATATACCTGAGATGGGTAAAAACATGTTATTTAAAAAAAAAAGCTTTTTTAGCCGTAATAGCAATGCCATCTGTTGAACGTAAAAGGAATACACGCAATACTAAACATTGCTCATGGTGGACAGTATGGTTCTTGAGAGCTGCTAAAATATTGTATACCCACAAGCATTGTGATATTAAATATATTAGAAATATGTGTTTTCTCATTTTCATTTAACAGATGTGTATACATAGTCATAAAAAAACAATGTATTCAATTTCATTTTACCTGACTATCGAAGCCTTTAGATTCGGCGACAATAACGACTATCAAATTTCCAAAAGCAACAGTGAGCAGCCATCCCGCGGTGAGCACGGACTTCATGCTGATGGGCGCCTGCGTGAAGGCAAACTCCAGTCCCGTCACGGAGAACATCACTTCGCCCATTGTGATTACAATATATTGAGGGAAAAGCCACAGCATATGCACGGAGTTAGGGTGCGCTATAATCTCTATGGTCAAACTCTAAAAGTTGAAAACATATTTCAGTATTATAAACAAGCAAGCATTAAATTATTTATTTTGAAAACATTATGAGCAGTAGTGTAGCTAATTAAAAAAAAAAACAAATCAAATGATCGATTCAACTTACAGCATCCACGCCGCTTTGTTTATTTAGTATCATAGTATAAACACCTCCCAAGTCTAGTTTGTAATCCTCTTGCAACTTGTTTTCTCCAACATACACATCGTATTTGGCTGGTGATATGTCGTATCTCTCCATATCTGTCGAATTAATCCTCAAGACTTCCTTATCTGAACCGCTCTCTTTAAATACAGTATCTTCACTCTCTACATCATTTATGAAGTTCTTCAACACCCTGAGAGAAGTTGTCATATATTATTATAAATACTCATCTATTAGAATCTTTTCATTTTATTTTATATGTCAGATATGAGATATATCGCTAAACAATGGTACGGTCCGGATGCCTCAGTGACTCGGTGTCTAGGAACAAACACATGAAAATAGAAAGTAAAATGAAAATATACAAAATATGTGTTCGACCAATAGCCACTTATGGGATTGAGACAAGAGCAGATACTTCTAGAACAAAATCTCTACTTCGAACCTTCGAGATGAAGACTCTCCGACCCATAACCGGAAACACATTGCGAGACCGAGTAAGAAATACCGACATCCGGAGCATGTCAACGAAGGCGATACTGGAATGATCATGTAAACAGGATGTCAGAAGACAGAATTCCACGTATCGCCCTTCAAGGAATCCCTGAAGGACGCAGACTCCCAGGCAGATGTCCAAAAAGGTGAAAAGACAGCTGGGAGTCTGTTGACTGGGATATTTTCCAAGAGCTACAAGCGGAGGCACAAACAGATCCTTAGGATCTAAATAAGAAGAAGAATGGTACGGTGAAAAATATGTCTTCTTCTCCGTCTTATTCCTCATTACTGAGGGTTGTGACCCTTGTGGAAACAGTGACCCTTCTCCAGTTATCCCTTGACTGCGCTGCACATAGCGCTCCAACCCCCGAGGTACCTGCTGCTGCCTTAATTTGATCGGTCCATCGTGTGGGGATCTTCTTCTCTCTAAAAAATATGTATTGAAATGTAAATTTACCTAACGGCTGGATAGCCTTTGGATGTTTTGTCACTATCGTCTTCAAACCGAGTTAATCCAATTTGACCATTCACTTCCTGAATAAAGAACGAGATAGCTTTGTTGTCTTCCAATCTCAGTGTGCCTGTTGAAACAAACCCTTTGCAATTAGGGCTATCGCTTGTAATTTCATACTTGTAGTTTTTTATTCCAGTTGTTGGCACGTATTTGTCTTCAAATGTACTCAACTGTTTTAAGACTGTATTGTTGAATAGTATTTGTTGATCGCTGTTCAGAGTAAAGTCACAGACGTAGCCATTGTAAATACGCAGTTGACTTATTCCTTCCGAGGGTAAAACTGGATATGTTTTCTGTAACAAATGTTAGTGAAATATTTATTTAATGAATATGCCTCACCTTTCAAAAGGAAACTATCTCAAGAATAAGTCATTTGAGCTGAAACGATTTCTTTTTTTTTCAATAGATTTTTTTAAGGTATTCAAAGTTTTTTAACGTGAAGCGACGTTGCTATTTGATATCAACGCGCTTGCTTTCGGTAATCCTTTGATAAAGGAATCAAGTTTTGTTTGCACTTTTGAAGTTAGCTTTTTTTTATAATCAACTCTATAAAATTACGAAAATGCGTACAATATTATTTAAGTTTATTATCTGACAAATAGTCAATACATTTTATTAAAATGTTGAGATGTAACATAACCACTGATTACTTTTCTGGCAGTGTTGTTGTTGCTCCATTGTTGTGCTGTTGTTGTCTATAAGCAAGATGGCATTATGTCTCAAATTCTAGTACTAGACGCATGACACGATTATCATGTCCGCAAAAAATTGTTTACATGCGGCGACACTTGAATTTCATGTATAATATTTATACGGCATTTTTTGTTGTTGTTTTTTTTGTTGTCCGCTATATTCGAATTCGATTAAATAGAGGTCCGTTATATTGATATTTAACTGTACATTAGTATTATACAAACTATATCTAAAGAAAATAAATATTGTTTAATGATTTTACCTCAAGTTCCAATTCTACGACAGCAGAAATGATAAACGCTACTCCGGCTAATATCCCGCCGAGAACCATCCTTTGAAGCGGCTTTGTTGCAATTTTGCAGCACTTCAATGCTGGGTAGATAGCCTGGAAGTTACGACAAATAAATTTTTTAGAATAATATTTTCTTCTTCTGTCCCAAGTGATGGATATTGCACCACATGCGATGGACACAGTGTTAACACTCTACATCAGTCAGGTTGAAGGAGCTCATGGTGAAGGCATAATTGTTATATGGGAAAGTGGGTAATATAGGAAAATAATACGAGAACAGCAGCAATGTATGGGATTCTCGGGGTATCATACCCGTACATAAACATTATTGTGTAACTTGTACACTACTAATACGTACAAATTATATCCCTTGGGGATATTATTTTCGAGTGTATATAGGGATGGGGCTAGATGAAAGGATGGCAGTAGGATGAATAGATAACATCAATGTCCTGGAAAGCTGTGATTAGCAGGAATTGAAGGAGACTTATAGCCAGCGGTAGGTGGATGCAAATTAAAAGAGATATGTATTCTTCTTCCTTCTAACCCTTATACGCACCCGATGGTGCATAAGGCACTGCATCGTAGCGACGCAGTGTTATTTTGATCGTTAATTGCATGAAGGTAAGGTGATCAGCCCTGCGCTTCTTGTACCAGTCCAGGGTGATATTAAATAAATATGAGAGTGAAAATCGTCCATATTTATTTTGACCCCCCTGGTAATCGAACCCGGGACCTCCAGCACGGTAGCCAAACTACGCGCTACGGAGGTGAACAAATATATCTAATACAAATATAGTAATACAAAGATATGTATTACTCTCCTGATAACCCATAGTATCTGCGATTGAGCAAATTTAACAATAGACTAATTTGGTGATTTTTGAGTTCTATAGACCCAACGACTATCTTAACTCTTTTCAGAATATGTTTTTGTTTATTTAAATCAAATTAAATAACAATGTTCAAGCTTAAAATATGTTTACATACCCATTCAAATAAAGGTATAAATATTAAGATGAGGAGTGGATTGACGACTTGCATTTGATCTGGTTTAAGAACAAAACTGCCTATTTCTCCGTCCATCCTTGTTGCTTGGAAAGTCCAACGAGAGCCCTTAAATCGATTAAACAAAATTTGAACAATTTCAACAACATAAATCAAGTATTTTAAATGAGCATGCAAAATGTGAGGTTCAACCGTTTGTAAAAGTATGAGTTGAAAATTTTTACAAATTTCTAAACCAAATATAAAAAAAATAGCAGAATAATAATGTTGTATTTAATGCTTCGTACATCTATCAGCTTTATAGAATATTATATTATTTAGACTTTTTAGCAAATCAGTATTTTGTTGTGTTACATTTGACTGAAATTTTAATAGCACGGACCAGTAATTTTGTAGGTACCGGTCCATATCTAATGATATATTATTGTATAAAATGATTACTTGTTGATCGAAGAGTGCCCAGAATACGGGGAGGGGGACGAACAGCAGCAGTACTCTGAGAGCTGCCTTTATATCATCAATCAGAACGCTGCTGAATTTGTCATCAGCATAGTCCAGCCAGTGGTCTTTTTTCTCTTGTTTCTTTATCTTTCCTCTTCGAGATATAGCATGCTAGAATTCAAAATAAAGCACTTAGAATAATACTCGTAAAGCATATATATTATTTATTAATTTACGGATTTGGTTAATTTGGGTACAATTATAGTATAATCTTACGACATTTTGAGTGTGTCCAAATACTTGTTCACAAAATCTGGATTATCTCCAATTACTGGAGTTATTTTCATATTATTTTTTGACATCTCATGATAGATGAAGAAGAATATGGAAGTCTGGGCATTTACGGAGCTGACGACCTTCATCGGCTGGATTAAGTGATCACTTTGCACACTTGGTATTTTCTGGCGTTTCTTATGTGTGTGATTGTAATCCAGGATTCGGACCTCACATACTAATATAAGAGTTTCTGCTTAGTAAAAAGCTTCTTTACATCTCACCAATAGATGTCTCTAGTGAAGTTCTAGTGATTCAAGGTTTCTAAATTGGTTCATATGTATAGAATTTCCAAGAATTTGAGTAGTGTGGTTGTCAATAATGGGTAGAATTGGTGAATGTTACACGTGTGTAATGTGATCACTTAAACAAGGCGATGACGGTCGTCAGCCCCGTAAATGCCCAGATTTCCATATTCTTCATCTTTGATGAGATGTCAAAAAATAGTATAATCTTCATTATACAAACTAAAGTTAAATGTATGAAAAAATTAAGAACTTTGAAGAAATTGTATCACTTTGATAGATACCCCTTGGTAAGGGAATGTTATTATTGTAAAATAGAAAATATGTCAGCAAATATTTGCTTTTATAAAATAACAATATACTTACTCCCATGCACTTCGATACTTCTACCAAAACATTTCCAGTCGGTTCCTTGATAATATAAAGAGCTTTTCCACTTATGAATACAACTGAAATATATAATTACACATATAAGTATCAAATAATATATAGGTCTTCTTCTAACCCTTATTCACACCCAATGGTGCATGACAGTCAACAGTCCGCCTTCTCCTGAGGAGTTTTACGTGGTTTCCTCCCAGCAATGAGCAAATGCAGAGAAGTTCCTATTTGACCAACACTAGATGATCCCTCCTGTTCCCAACACAGATTCAAATAAAAACATATTTAATTAGCTAGAAGAAACAAAAATCCACTAAATGATCTATAAACCTTGTACATAATAAGCAAGGTAAATAATAAATGAAATTCCCATCTAAAAACAAAAAAAAACCCAATGGTGCATAGGTAGCACTGTATCATATTGTCAGTGTTATCTTGATGGTTACTTACACAAAGGCAATGTGATTACTCCTGCGCTTCAGGGACCAGTCCAGGGCAATTCATTTTCATTCAAACCCTTATCCGCACCCCAATGGTGCAAAGGGCACCGCATTATATAAATGCAGTATTATCTTATTGATAATACTATCAGTATTATCAGTACCATACGAAGGAAAGGTGATCCGCCCTCCGCTTCAGGTACCAGTCCAGGGTAATATTGAATAAATATTAGAGTGAAAAAATCACTTATATTTATTTGACCCCTCCTGGGAATCCAACCCGGGACCTCCAGAACGGTAGCCGAGCGGACAGGGCAATAGCAAATAAATATTAGAGTGTGAATTTATAAATATTAGAGTGTGAAATGGCTAATATTTATTTATACTCCTTCCCCGGGAATTTAACCCAGGACCTCTAACATGGTAGCTTAACACATTAACCATTACACTACGGAGGTTATATATAGATACATATATCTGATTTATGTAGTACCCCGTGTTTGGACATAGAAATCAAGTTATAGTGTATAATTCATTTGTATTTTTTTGCAACTTACGAATTGAAATGATCATGAGTATTCCAGGGACACCGAACGCTAGAGAGTAGCAGTCGTCCTGTTCGAAGCACTTCACGTCAACCCTCAAAATGGGCGTAATGAATGTAGAAATCAAACTGCCAGAGTTGATTGCAAAGTAGAACAGGGAGAAGAATGTCGCTAGCTGAGCCGCTTGTTGAGGTAGTCTGAATTGATCTCCCCCAAACGCCGAGACACAGGGCTTGATACCCCCAGTACCCAACGCTACCAGCAAAAGGCCAATTATCGTAAATACTCTGAAAAATATAAGGGTTAAAATAAATACAATTTATCATATTATCAATATTATTAATATTTAAAGCATTTACTTTGTGGTTAGTCAATTTTACTTATTTTCTTATTATACAAAAATGTTAATAAAATTAATATATAACCACTCACCGAGATTTTTATATCTACCGGTTTCGAGACGTACCCGTCTCTTCGTCAGGACAATCACTAACACAGCATGCAAAATATACTACCCTTCACCACCATGGCACTATTTACCCACTCAAAACTACACAAAATGTCTAACACATGCGATTTTTAGTCGACCCGAAAACCAACATACACTATAGTTTTCAATACAGACATGCGTTACGAGCCGAGGTCAAACGTGCAATAAAATTAGACCTAATTAAATTAAAATTAAAATTACCTAGTAAAATTAAAATCTAATTTTATTGCATGTTTAACCTTTATTGAAAACTATAGTGCACGTTGGTCTTCGGGTAAACCAAAAATCGCATGTGTTAGACATTTTGTGTAGTTTTGAGTGTGTAAATGGTGCTATAGAGGTGAAGGGTAGTATTGTTTGCATGCTGTGTCAGTGATTGTCCTGACGAAGAGACGGGTACGTCTCGAAACCGGTAGACATAAAAATCTCGGTGAGTGGTTTTATACTAATTTTATTAACATTTTTGTAAAAAAAAAGTAATGATTTATCATATTCTTTAATATTTTATTGTGCGTATACTGGCAAAAAACGTTTAAATAATCCCTGTTATTTAAAGCTTTTAGCCTGAATAAAATACCCGCTATTGCACTTAAAGTTGAATTTATTTGTAAAACCTCATAAATTTGACATTTCAAACTACAACACTTGTCACACATAGAATTGACATTTCAAACTACAACACTTGTCATACATAAATTTGACATTTCAAACTACAACACTTGTCACACATAAATTTGACATTTCAAACTACAACAATAGTGTATTTTGTCAGTTTACAGAACGTTGAAAACTGTATAATACTGCATCATTATGTGAAAATTGCATACGTTCGAGTTAACGTTTTTTGCCAGTATAACCACGATATGTTTTAATGCAATGAATAAAATTGAGAATGCGAGTGTTTTTGCCTAGAATTTTCACTCATGAATTACATGAAAGTATAGTAACTTTGTCCGCCTCCGTAGTGTAATGGTCAGCACTCTCGGCTGCCGTTCTGGAGGTCCCGGGTTCGATTCCCAAGGGGGGTAAAATAAATATAAGTGATTTTTTCACTGTCATATTTATTCAATATTACCCTGGACTGGTACCTGAAGCGGAGGGCTGATCACCTTTCCTTCATGTGTAAACGATCAAGATAACACTGCGTTTATATGACGCAGTGCCCTATGCACCATTGGGGTGCGGATAGCGGTTTTATTATTATTATTATTATTTATTATAGTAACTTTAAATGTAAAGAGTCCATAAAGTCACTCACGAGTAGGCATAGGCTATTAAACATAAAAAGTTGAAGTCTGAGCCATAGCTAGATTTCAGAGTCACTTGGACGTTAGGCAATTTAAAAAAATGAAAATTTTCAAATGGTAAATACCTTAGCGGCATATTCAAGGTCGGTATTGCTGTTATAGATATCAAGATGTTCCCAATAGCGTACACTATCGATAAGGAGACTATGGTCCTGAAAAAAAACAATAATTAAGATAAATTTCAATTCTCTTCTCTTAGACAGATCCTAAATGATGGGGGCTTAAAAGTTAAGTTTGTATTTTACAAAAAATATTTGTGTTCAAAATTTAAAATATATTAAAAATAATTTTATTTTACACTTTAACAACTTAATACAATGAAACTTTTTTGGGATGTAAATATACATGGCTGTTATATGGAAATGACTCGTCTTGAGAGGGTAATAGGGTAATAAAATGTAAAACCCCATAGACTGCTTGTCAGCCAAACTTGCATTAAGTATTTCTCAGAATTATGCACATATCCACTTTGCTAATTTAACACAAAGCAATGTCATTATTAAGCCGCAGTCATGTGGATTATCCTTAGTTGGAGCAATTCCCATTTTAAATGACTTATTCCTAGTAAATTGACCTTTATATAGATACCTCAATTTACCCAAGAACAATAATTTGTAAATTTAGTCTTTGATGTTTTATAGAGAGACCACATTTTAGAGGTATAAATGTGTATATTTTGTATATTAAAAGCATTTTAAAATTTTTTGTATGGTAATATAACACTATCCTTATCATTCATCGTTCACTTGGTGTAATACCACTTCAATAATGTTTATTTAAGTGGTATTACACAAAGTGAACGATGAATGATAAGGAGAGTGTTATGAATATGTATGTTTTCTTATATAAATATTCTGGAAAAAAAATTGACAGAAATATAGAAGTGGCAAAGGTTTACAGGTGTATTTAAGGTTTTACTGTACATAAAAATAATATTTGTATCACATACTTAAACCGTCCAAGCCAACTGTCGGCTATCATGGCACCGAAAAGAGGAAAGAAGTAGACGAACATCGTGAAAACATGGTATATGACGATGGAGTCATCTTCGGAGTAGTTCAATTTATCCTTCAAGTAGAGCACCAAAATTGCTGAAAAAATAAATTTCTGCTAAATAACATGATTCTTCGTCAATCGAATTTTTTTGGATAGGTAGACTCTAATGGTGAATGTTTATTTTTCCATATTCTCTACTAACTAATGATATAATTTTAAAATATGATTTTTAAAGTATGTACTAAGCATTAAATACCATAAATCGAGTGTTAAATACAAAAAAAATGTATCCTTATTTTCTTTTTATTTTAAACCCTTATCCGCACCCAATGGCGCATAGGGCACTGAGTCATATAAACGCAGTGTTATCTTGATCGTTTACACACGAAGGAAAGGTGATCAGCCCTCCGCTACAGGTACCAGTCCAGGGTAATATTTAATAAATATGACAGTGTAAAAATCACTTATATTTATTTTACCCCCCTTGGGAATCGAACCCGGGACCTCCAGAACGGTAGCCGAGCGCGCTACACGTACACTACGGAGGCGGACAAGACAATCCTTATTTTCTTAGTTCCTGATAATATACCTTATATTAAGAATTTAAAAAAAATTATATGTTGATTCGCGGTTTTTAATGTTTTATACATTTATGAAATATTTTTTATGAACATGTAATTTGTAAATAAAAAATGATGGTAAAATAAACTTCAATGAAATACTTATATCATTTATCGCTAGATGTTTTAGAAATTCGCTTATCGTTGCTGTAAACATCGCAAATCAAAATATACCATGCTTGTATAAGATTTTTAATTGCTATTAACTTGCTATTGCTAAATAAAAGAAACTATTGATTTTATTACGGAAATTTAACAAGCTGTGACTGTGATTAAAAATAACCTAATATAATTTTATATTTTGACATCTTAACGTAGATGAAGAATAATATCGAAGTCTTAGTATTCACAGGGCTTACGACCTGTCATAAGCTGATTAAATGATTATACATTTTATATAATTTACACGTCGCTTCATGTGTGAGTTAGCGGCAGCATCTATGGTTGATTTGAAACCCCTTATTTTTAAATAACTTATAAAATAACTCCAGATTAGTGAACAAGGATTTGGTCAAACCCAAAATGTTATAAAATTACTTTGTATTCTTGTGATTTAGCTGTTATATAATTCAATTGTACATCATTAAGTGCATATAATGGAAGAAGAAGAATAGTTCCAAAAATATTATGAGACAGACATTTTTTTTCGAAAGAGAATATGGAGTTCTGAAAATATTCACCATTCCGCCCATGATTGATTACCACTTTGATATCTGAAATTTTTAGGTAAATATTTCACGTTACGAATGCAATTTTTAATAAATGTTATATGCAAATTTATATTACAACATTTTTTTACAAATAAAGAGCTTCAAACATTATTTATACAGGTAAAATCTTTTATATAAATTTTGCCTTTAAAAAAATAAAAATATTTTTTACATGATATTTTTATATGCTTCTTCATACCCTCATCAGCATCCGATGGTGCAAAGGATGCTGCATTATATAAACACAGTGTTATCTTAATCTTTAACACATGAAGGAAAGGTGATCAGCCCTCCGCTTCAGGTACCAGTCCAGGGTAAAATTGAATAAATATTAGAGGGGAAAAATCACAAATATTTATTAAAATAAGGGTGTTAAAATAATATTTAAAGGTGGGGACCCTGGGATCGAACCCGGGACCTTCAGAAAGCTTCAGTGACCTTCAGCCAAGCGTGCTGACCATTGCACTACGAATGCGGATATATGCAGATTTTTTAAATGCTAGTTTTGTCTATCTAATTAGTTAGAGATATCTAACATATGTTATTTTGATAACAATCCTTGAGGGGGTAAAATTCGGAATCTCACCATTTTTTCAAAATATGATATATGTTGTCAAAATATAAAAATACATTTTAGTAATATCGCTCACTCCTTTCAAGAACGTCATAAATTAAAAATCGTCGATTTTCAGTTGTGCGTGTTTTCGGAATGCCCAGAAATGTACTATATCCCAGCAAAAGAGGCATATTTTTAACATATTATTTACACGCTACAGGGCAGAAAGTGATGTTTTTGCATTTTGAAGAAAAGGTATTGTATAATTATTTTTCAAAAAAAATAAATAAAAAAATTCAAATGGTGTAAAAACCTTCATATTTTACCAAAAAGATCTGTTGCGCAGTTAAAAGTTCAATAAGTGGCTTGAAATATTTTTTCAATACATTGTATTATATTTTTAAACTTTAAAAACGTTCTCCTGAAAAATCAAGTTTTTTGATTAATGACGTTCTTGAAAGTAGTGAGCGATATGTAAATACCTAAGTTACATGGTGAACGATACAATATTTTAACTATATATTATTAGTTTATCAAAATATCTTACTTCGCATTCCATAGTAAGAGAATCGCTCGCAGAATTCATTCGTGATAATAAAGCCAATGGATTTTGGGTAGGGGTATTTCTGTAACAAAATTATAAAATTAGTATTCAAGTGATACACCGAACAATGAAACTCTTTAGCATTATTTTAAAGAACACTTGTAGGTACTCAAAGTTGAACGACAGTTACATAAAGACATACATTATAATACATATATGGTATACAGAGGTAGTTCAAGCAGAATTAAGTACAAAATAATTGGTGATAACCCAGATTTGTGAACAAGTATTTAGACACACGCAAAATGTTGGAAATAAATTAACTGTTTTCTCAAATATGTGAATATAATCCAAGAGTCTATGCTTAATTAAAGCTTTCCTCATATCAACATAGATGACTGTAGTTAACTCGCACATATTGTGTTACGAATTTAATCGATATATCTAGATGTTTAAAAAAAATATTAGTGTGGTTGCCAATCATGGATAGAATTGGTGAATGTTACACGTGTGTAAAGTGAACACTTAACTAATCCTATGACGGTCGCAAGGACTGTAGCCCAGACTTCCATATTCTTCTTCATCTGTGTTGAGATGTAAAAAAGTATTATATTTTATTTTACTATTGGTCCATCTCCATTTTTCCCCGACATATATTTTTCTAGTCATTGGATTACATTGTAGGAGCTACGTTGATAAAAATGTAAGAAACCTGTTCGTATTGTAGATAGTATACTATCGATATAAAATAATTAGTCGCATAAATTTTACATACAGTACTTAAGAGGCACATACATACGCATGGTATATTTAAGGCTGATACGAATAGTAATATAAATTTAAAACATACGCATTCAGAAATAATAAACGCAAAAATAATAAACAAATGGTTCTGCCAATAATGATTAAAAACTGAGATACTCTTTGTTGTTGTATGTTGAGTTTACTTTGAACTATTTCTCTTTTTTAAGTGAAACTTCTTAGGCGGTGAGTCGTTAATTGGACGTGAATTAAGAGTGAAATTTCAAGGACATGACACGTTAATTAGGCACATTTCGTATCATGAAAAATATATACATAACGCAGAGGGAAGGAGAAAGAGAGCTATACATTCCGACACAATGTGGGTGGAGGAAAGGGAGATACGTATATACATATATACACAAATACACAAAGCGATAGAACAAGAAGTGCCGATGAAGACGCTATATATGAACAGTGAGGTTCCACGCGTTGTGTAAGTAATATTCATCTTGCGTTTTGTTATTTTTTAAGTAAGTGTCCTGTGATTGTTTGAGTATATCCGTGAAGAGTTATTTAAGAAGTTTTTTAGCGCAATATTAAGTATAAATAAAAATAATGGTGTAATTTACATTTAAAATTTCAAATGCGTTAGCAAAAGTCACTCGACTGCTAAAGTGTTGACTCAAATAAATTGTGAAAACATATTATGATCAAATGATATTTTGTAATATTTATTTGCAGGGCGTTTTTTAAAACAAAAAAGGTCGCGTTACTTACTTCATGTCAAGCTTTTTACTAAAAAAAATACATTCAAATATTCATTACAATACCATATTTTATAATTTTAACGAATTATATAAATGTAGATGGTAATTAAGTAAACACAAACATTGTGTCATCTAATTGAATATGAAAATTAAAAAAAAAAACCTAAAAAAGGTGCCGGAACGATTTCCACCGCGTTACATGAAAAGTAATCCCTGCGTATTCGTAATATTTTCATAGTATATAAATGGAATTGGGACATTCATTTGTCTAATATCTTTAAAACATATGCAAACAGTAAGGCTACTTCATAGTACTTTCAGTGATAAATTAAAAAAATAAGTTAAATTGCGTCAGACGAGTGAGTTTTGAAGTGAGAATCAAAAATCAAGTTGTATGAATATACAATCATGGCCAGAATGGTTAGCGTTACACAAGTGTATAATGTGATCACTTTAATTGGCCGAGGACAAGTCGTAAAAAACGTAGTCTCTGTTGAGATATCAATAATCCAGGATTCGGACCTCACACACATATATGAAGAAGAATATGGAAGTCTGGGCATTTACAGTGCTTACGACTGTCATAGGCTTGTTTAAGTGTTCACATTACACACGTGTTGTGTGTTGTTACAAACGGAAAGAGTCTCTGCTTAATAAAAGCTTTCCTCATTCCAACATAGATGACTGTTGTGAACTCGCGCATTTAATGTTACGAGTTTGATCAATATATCTAAATGTGTAAAAAAAATTGTTGTGTGGTTGTCAAACATGGGTGGAATTGTTGAATGTAACACATCGCTCACTCCTTTCAAGAACGTCATAAATCAAAAATCGTCAATTTTTAGTTGTGCATGTTTTCGGAATGCCCAGAAAATGTACTATATCCCAGCAACAGTGGCATATTTTTAACTTTATATTTACCCGATACAGGGCAGAAAGTGTTGTTTTTGCATTTTGAAGAAAAGGTATTATTTAATATTTTTTTTAAATATAGTAAATATTTTTTGAATGTACAAAAAACCTTCAGGTTTTACCTAAAAAGATCTGTTGCATATTAAAAAGTTTATTAAGTGGCTTGATATTTATTTTTAATACATTGTATTATATTTTTAAACATTAAAAACGTTCTCCTGAAAAATCAAGTTTTTTTGATTTATGACGTTCTTGAAAGGAGTGGGCGACATGTGTAATCGCTTAAATCAGCCTATGTCGGTCGCAAGTCCCGTTAATGACGTCCAGACTTCCACTTTTTTCTTCATCTATGTTGAGATGTCAAAAAATAATATATGTAATACATTTTGGAGCGGCTATAAGATTATGACAAGGACGATCGAATAAATTACAGGATGTCGCCATATTATACTATTGTATCCTAATTTCTTTCTAAAGTGACATGACAAACATGATTTGAGTACACTGTATCTGAGATTTAATTAGGTAATCTGTTATGAATAAATTTAAGCAGGGGTTTTTTCATGTAACGCTGTGGGATGGCGTTTCGGCACATTTTTTCTAATTTAATTGATTTTTTTTCTTCACACTTTCTAAATCAATTAAAGGAGACAATATTTGCGCTTACGTAATTTCAATCTATATTTATATTTGTCAAAATGATAGGAAAAGCTACTTTCAGTTTTATTTAAATTATATTTTAATATATTTTGTGTTAGTAAAAAGTTTGACATGAAGTGGACATTTAAAAAAAAAGCCCTGAATATAAGAGTTAAATCAAACACTTCAATAAGCCGCAAATCCTTTATTGAACCGCTATAGTGCTGAGAGCAAAATTTACGACTTTGTAGGCTCAGTCTAATTGAATGGAAAAGAAATAAAATAGGAAGTACACATTTCAAATACCATGGTAAATATATTTTCACAATGCTTGAAAATAAAATAAATTATTAAAAATCTATAAAAATCATTGTAAATGCTAAATGGTAGCAGCTGTAAAGAATAAATGTGTCTCATTAATTGATTCGGCAGTCACTTTGTGGTAAAATCTATCCATTTTTAATTAATGTTTTACTTAGTAAATACCACTATTTCTGTTTGAAAATGATGCGGAATGCATCGAAACACGTGTCACAGTAGATTTTAAGAAATAGTGGTATTTACTAAGTAAAACATTAATTAAAAATGAATAAATGTGTCTGCTATGAACAACAGATGGCACTGCCATTCCGGTATAGCTATTGAAAAAAAAAAACAATTTATCTGTCTCAGGTTAAAATACTTATCACAGGTGCATTTGCAGAATTTAATCTTTAAGTTATTTTTTTAAGTGAGTGTTGCTGTCGCTCAGCCTGGTTAAGTGCAAAAGAAGGAAAAGATCATATTAAAACACGCGTGTATTCGAAATCAACGTGTTATAATTTTAAAGCAAATAGTTTAAAACTAGAGAAGATTTGAGATTTTGAATAAACTAGCATTACTAGAATTTTTTACTTTTTTTTAGCTATTGACAAGCATCTCTAGGCTGACGATATTCGTTATTCAATATGAGCCCTAATTAGCAAAACAAATGAGTGGTAGTTTACCAAGAAGTTTTTTTGCATTAGTAATGCTAGTATTATTATTATAATGGAATTTAGCATCAGTTAATTTGCGTGGGAAATGTTGAGGACAGGATATTGTAGGGAAAATCCGTTATATTAATGACCATAAGCTGAAAACTTGTAATAAACATTTGTCATAAAGTGACTTGAGTATTAATTTCCTGTTTTTTTCATGTTCTATACTCATTCTTATCAAAATTTATATGTTTAATTTTGTGGTATGGTAATATAACACTTTCCTTAGGATTCATCGTTTATGTACTTTGCGTAATACCACTTAAAAACACTACTTTAAGTGGCACTACACTAAAAGTGAACGATGAATGATAAGGAGATAAAACATGTTTTATTTTCTGCGATTTCCCAATACTTGTTTATTAATTTAATTCGAGAGTACAATTTTAATGATATGAGTAGTCCACTTGCAAACCACGTTACGTTAAAAAATTAAGTTTTTTAGCCAGTGGCGGAAATCGGTAGAAGATTAAATCTTCTACCGATTTCAGATTTTTTGATTTTTGAAAGTAAACTTTCGATCGGCATATCGAGTTTTGCAAGAGTATGACTTTTTCTGTTCCATTTTATTTACAACTAAACGAGTTTTGTCAGATTATGTTAAATATGGACGTCAATATTTTTAATTTTCCACCGATTGGCGCCATTGGCTAAAAAACTTAATGTTTTGAATATTGAAAGCATAAACTTTGTGTATCATATTGATATATTATTTTGAGAAATGAAAATACTTTGTATTTTGATCCACTCACATTTTTATGAACAACCAACTAGTTTCAGCAACAACCTGTTGCCCTCTTCAGAGTTTTCAATTAAACCCTGAAGAGCGCAACAGGTTGTTGCCGAAACTAGTTGGTTGTTAATAAAAATGTGAGTGGATCAAAAAACAAAGTCTTTTTATTTCTCAAAAAAATATTTAAAAAAAAATATTTTTTTAACATAACGTGGTGTGCAAGTGGACTACTCATATGACCATCGATATCGCTTACAATATGCGCTTTATTATCATTTTGACAGGAGGATTTCAGAATAGCAGCAATATCGAGAAATTTATGATGAACACGATCTTTTTCGCATCAAATAAATAATGTAATGATGACCGAATATGTATTTAAACAATTATAATAACGCCTGTAAATAACGTCTACTTACCTACATTTAGATAATCAAGAGGGCCCACTTACCTAGATAATATGATTTCTAATAGTTAACATAATTTATACTATTACTTCTTCGCGTTTCAGAAGTAGGCTTCACAATCAATTAATTTCATTCTCAACCCAAAGAATTATATTGGATTTAGCATTTTGTCAGTTATTTGGGTATCCACGTTACATACAACTTTTATTTATTTAATTCATTACAATTATTATTTACGAAAGTTTAAAATTACACATCATTTTCTCTTATCAATTCGCTTACCGCATGTAAGTAAAGGCTTTATATATAATTTGTTTATCTAAGAAAAATGCCTTTTATTTAATTTATTCGAACATTTTTTTCCTACAGCAAAATTGCAAAGCCTTCTTTCTTTGACTAATAAATATTTAATCACGAGAGATGTAATTTGAATTATTTGATTATATTTTGTTAACAATCATTTGAAAGCCATGATTATAAATAACGTTTATAAATAAACATTTATCTAAAAACTACTAAAAATTATAAATAAAATTCGCCCAGTTTTGGGTGAGCAATTGATAAATAATGCATATTTTACAACGTTTTCACATTGCTCCATTGTTTCCCCTTAAATTTAAGAGATTGTTTATGTTTATATCGTTAGTCTACTTAATTTTCGGTTTATTATAAATTCAAAAAAAAATTGCAATATTTATGACGGATTTATTCATTCGCATTTTACTATTAATCATGTATACTTTATTTTTATATGCATGAATCTGGACCATATATACGATTACATATATATTTAAAAAATGCCTTTATATAGGAGTATTTAACAAATAATTTAGCACCTTTGCGATTATATTCGACGATATATCACCAAGTAATAAGCACTTAAGTCGTAGGAGATATAAATCTTTTTGTATAAATGGAACTTTAGATGAAATTTTGTTTGGAATCATTAATTTATCCACAAGAAGATTCCAAGGCTTCTCTATTTTTAGTTCCATGGTATATGTGACCCCGTTTACGTATGAAGGTACTAGAATTATGTATGTATATACAAATATATCGATCCTTATTTACTCGTAGTTACAGAAAGGATTGCTGGAAAAGGCGTACATGTAAAATGTACAGGAAGAATGATTACGCTCAATAAATTAAAATTTAAGGAGAAAAAATCCAACGAATGAATTAGAAATATATTAAAATATTTCACGATATCATTTGACCAAATATCTGTTGGCCAAATGTAGTGACAAACATGAATATGCACATTTTCTTTACTCAATTTAAAAGAGGGGATTTTCCCATATCGCTCACTCCTTTCAACAACGTCATATATCAAAAATCGTCAATTTTCAGTTGTGCAGGTTCTCGGAATGCTCAGAAAATGTACTATATCCCAGCAAAAACGGCATATTTTTAAGTTAATATGTACCCGCTACAGGGCATAAAGTGTTGTTTTTGCATTTTGAAGAAAAGGTATTGTTTAATTATTTTTTTTAATATACTAAAAAAAAACAAATGGAGAAAAAACCTTCAGGTATTACCTAAAAGATCTGTTACACAGTAAAAACTTTAATAAGTAGCTTGATATTTTTTAAAACATTTCATTATATTCTTAAACTATAAAAATGATCTCCTGAAAAACAAAGTTTTTTTTATATATGACGTTGTTAGAGGAGTGAGCGATATGAGCTTTTATGCGTACGCAATTGTCTCAGTACACATTTGTCCAGGGGGCATTTATGATATTGTGTTTTTTGATTTGCTCATTTCCCCTATCACGATAGAAAAATGACACAACTAAAACAATTTTACAAGTTGTTTGAAACTCGTAAATAACTTATCGCTTGTCACAAAAACCAATGGCCGGGAAGAACTTTCACTTCAATACTTTAACAATTGTAGATAACGAGCGCGTCATTTTGTATCACAAAACATTATTCGATCCAAGATATTATAATAAAATATTCAAATTACTATTCACAAGTGTGATAAACATCAGTAAAGTAAGAAAACTTATATTTTTGCTATATAGAGTATTTATTCTTCTAACCCTTAGCCGCACACAATGGTTCATAGGGCACTGCATCGTTATCTCGATCGTTACGTACATAAAGGTAAGGTGATCGTGCGTTTCAGGGACCAGTCCAAGGTAATATTAAATAAATATTAGATTGTTAAATCACTAATATATATTTTCACCCTCCCTTGGGAATCGAAAGAATAAAATAACAACTATAATAAAAATAATTTACGTGAAAAAACTATATAAGTAGTAGTTATTTTATTATATAAAACGTAGTTTCGCCAAGAAGTATCAGTACAAAACTAAAATATAGTATTTTTAAGATCAAAATTATATTGCGTTATATTTTCTTATATTTTAAAAAATAATGTAATTGAACGTCTCGTCACGGGCTATGCTTAGTGAGGCGTTCATCAAAAAAATATAATATGGTAAAAAAATTATATTGCAGTATTGTATAAAGTATTGTTAAAGAAATAGTAAATAATAATAAAATATTTATGAATATATAATATATAAACCTTTTCTTCGTTGCTTTCTAGGGTAACCGTCATCTTGAACGAGCTGTCGTGGTCGGTTTCACTATAACATTTTCAAAACTAGCACAATGCACTATTATTTTCACTCAATCTCGCAATAACAGACGTTTGTATGTCGACTGATTGAGTCTCAGCGCATCTCTACTGGGAGGGACGTCCACCGTGCAGCTCAGGCTGCAGACAATGTTTCACTATCCGACCAGCGAGCTGTGACGGGCTTCTGTAATAATAGCGGAGGTGGTCAGTCTCGGTATTCGTGGTCAGTCTCGGTATTCGAGTGCACGAATGCCGATCACCGATCGCGTCCGCTTTCTGAAGCCATCGCCGCTGCAGTGTCGTTACAGCACAGCACTGCCGCTTGACCCACAAATCTTATTCACCTTCTAAATACATTACAAGGTAAATCCACCAAACCATGCACTCGATCCTAAAAAACCTCCTATTCATAGACGCTATAAAAAGCGTCCATTTTTTTCATGACTGCCGCTATTTTCAGTAAGGGATTTCAATATATTTTTTATACGAATAAGTATCTTTAAACGGATGAAGAAATAATTGTGAATGAAATATGAAAGTAAGATATTGGCTGGTTTAAGTGATTACTTTGTACACACAATGATTTTAAAAAAATATATAAATGAATTTTACTTTTTTTTTAAATAATATATCGTTGTCGTACAAGAGAAAGTGACCAAGTGCATTTTTTTTACAAAAACGTGATCATTGTCTATTTGATATCTTACTAGCTTAATATTGCCCTGAAAAAATCCCAAAGCTATTTTTATTCTTGGATGTATAATATATTGACTTGTTAAAAATGACCAGCTGGATTGATGTTTATTTTCTTGCCTAGCAAAAGTGACTTAAATGGCCCTCCTGAACATTTTACGTTTTGTTAGTTGGTCACTTTCTCCTGTACGACTACGATATATTAATGATAAAAAATATTTTTATAATTCTTTTTTAATTCCTTACCTTTCAATAACTCTTTTAGATTCAAAACCATTTATTTATTTCGAAGAAAAACTTATGTCTTCATTACAAAAACTGTATTTTAGGTATAAAATTTACATAAGAAAATTAAGTTCCAATTTATCGTATGTATATTGGGATAAAATAAAAACATATACATAAAAGCAACAACTAACAATCTAGCACCGAGACTTTGTTATTTCCTGCCACGGTAGTATAGTAGGTTTAGTGCTTGGTCACTGTGCATGAAGTTCCCGGGTTCGGTTCCCAGGGGAGTTAAAATAAATTGAAGTGATTTTTAACTTAATATTTATTCAATATCACTCATGACCAGAACCTTGACTGATAAGCTCGATCTCTTATAATTAACGATTAAGGTAGATACAATGCAGTGCCTTGTGCACCATAGGGTATTGATAAGGGTTAGAAGAAGTAGGTTTATACTTTTCCATTAAATCACAAAAAAATTCACAGAGTAGAACAAAGTTTCTATATTTATCGTTCATCTAAATTAGTTAACAATGAATATAAGGATTTTTATATATTCTATTCGTCATTGTCAGCACTGAGATTGCTTACATTGTAACTCGACATTTATATCGTGGTGTGTCCCTAGTTTTATACAATATGTCTTTGATTTGAGCTTTGATCTTTCCCTTTTCACCTTTTCATCCTTCCCGTTCCTCTTCCAGGTATTTAAAAAAATTTACAAATTTAGAATTTTGTAATAGTGTGTTTTGTAATAGTAAGCATTATCGATAAAATTAAGAAAGGTGTGTTGAGATGGTTTGGACATGTGGAACGAATGAGTGAGGAAAGAACGGTAAAACAAATTTATGAGTCGAATGTTAGTGGAAAAAAGTGCAGGGAAGACCGAGAAAAACATGGCACGATCAGGTATGCCAAATACTTGAAAGTGGTCAGGTTAGGAGTCGTAACAATCGGCGAGTATGTATGAGGAGATGCATGAACGTGGAAGAGGCGAAGAATGTTTGCAAGGACAGAGTGGTGTGGCGCTCTATTCTCTCTGCCTAACCCTGCGGGGAAGTGGCGTGATGGTTAGTTAGTTAGTCAGTTAGTAATAGTGTGTAACTCATTTATGTGATTTACTTGATTGATGTAACTATTCTGTGAAATTCCCAAAATAAAAAAAAATACTTTGACGCCTAGGAAATCGAACACAGGCAGGCCCCCATACGCAGTAGAGCTAATTGCGATTACCACTACGCCAAATTAAGCTAAAAACTGAGTAAATAACAACTTGTTGTTAGAACTTATTACTTAATTCGGTTTTTTTAACGTAGGTACGTTTGGTTTTTTAGTAGCCGATCGTGATCACCAGAGAAAAAACCGCATCGTTGTTTTCCTTGTATGTTGATGACAGTCATCACAACAGTAAAGATCCGCCGTCCAAACACTCGTAGCATACAGAAATAGATGAGTATTTACAAGAATCAACATGCAATGAAGTCAGCAATAAAATGTTTATTCCTTATAAGTCACGTAACATTTTTTGTTTTAACTAAAACGTATAATAATATTGGTATGCGCAAGGAAAACCACCGTAAGTCCAAAACGAAACATATTCTATATAAGTTTAATGAGATATAAAGTGGTGTAAATTCGTGAATTGTCCCCCATTTACATTTGGCGTTTTGGATTAACAATTGTTTACCGCGCACTTACAGATATGTCTCTCAAAAATACGTCGATTTTATGAGTCGCGTTAATAATATGCAGTAAATAAACCTAAGCGTTTGATAACTTTTAATTGTATTATTTACAACCACATCGTATTATGTGCGATTATACTATACATTTTCGCATACATCAATCATATCCATAATTCATTTATTTCTTAATCACAAAATAACAATGTGTAATTCGCTTTTTAACCTCTGAATAAACCCAGCAAAACGTTGATCTACGATTTTATTCATCCATAAAGATATACAGTAAAACCCCTGTGAACCGAAATTAAAGGGGGAAAGCCGTATTGGATAACGAATTTTTCGGTAAACCAACAGGTCAGCAAAGTATGGTTCTTTGACCTAATTTAGTGCGACTCCAGCACAAATATCCGCGGAAAGGCTCTTCGACTCTACGTATTTGCCCGAAGAATCTTTTTGAACCATAAACCTAATTAAAGCAAACTGAGAAATCGTCTTATTGTTGAGAACCTGGAAACGTACTAAAAATAGAGATGCAAGGAGATTATTCGAAACGTGGACTATCGGGCAGGCAGAACGGCGGATCTCAGTTAGATTCTGTGTTAATATGTGTATCAATTGTATTATATAATACTATAATTTCATTAATGGATTTGGCAGTCACTGTATGCTAATATCTTCTTCTTCTTCTCCCCAGCTTATTGTCCTTGTAGACTGCAGGGGTCAGCTCTCCCCGTCCTCAGGTTACATGTCCTTTTGTCCTGGATAACGTCGCCTAGGTCATCCCTTCGAATCATGCTATCTTTCTGCTTCACCCATAAATTCCTTGGTCTTCCTTTAGATAACCTTCGAGGAATATCTGTATGCTAATATCTTAAGCTTAAGTTATACTTGGTAAATACCAATATTTGGAAACAGTATTACCCACCAAGTAAAGTATTTGGAATCGGTAGTTTTTACCAAGAAAAATTTAAATTAAATATGAATAATGCCAAAGCTTAGTTTTTTTTTCGACGGGTATTTAATCGTACGTTATAGAAAATTGTTTAATAAAATAACATTTAAATATTATGTTACAATATGGATGGTTAAAATAACATGCTTGTGTTATGCGTTAGTTGTAGCGTACTTCTTGATTTAGTTTCTGGCAAAGTACCAAACAACGTTTGTTGAACCATAAAAACATGTTATATTATTGTCTTCCATAGGCTTAAACATCTGAAATGAATAATAGGAGGTTCTCTATTACTCGCATAGAACGCAATATTGACTACTTATTCTGTACCTTAAACCATGAAGTCTAAAATAACAACCACCATATTCCATTACATAGAAAATTTAATACACACAAAATGAACGTCCAACACCGTACACAATATAGAAGTGAAAAATCTTAAACTACTCTTCATGGATTAAATCAAACAATCGCAAGACAAAAACGTAAAAAAATGAATTATCATAAAACCTGATGAAAAATATTACTGGTACCTCAGTTGTTCATATATATAGCGTCTGACGTGTACATGTACAACGCGGGCATACGCGACACTATATTATTCCATCGCTCTGTATCGTTGTGAATGCATCGCTCTCTTTTTCTCCACTCCCGTGACGTCGGAATGTATACCTCTGCACTACACATTTCTTTTCTCACGTGTAACGAAATGTCTCTAATAAACGTGACGTGTTTTTGACATTTCCCTTTAAATTTTCGTCCAATTATTAATTATTGATTTACCGCCTATTGTTTCACATTCATGGCCTCGTAATGTATAGCTCTCTAACTCCTCTCTACGTTATATATTTCTTCTCTCTCATGTTACGAAATGTACCCAGTAAATGTGACGCGCCCTTGAAATTTCACTCAATCTAAATTTTATCAACGGGGTTAAAAAAGTTTCAATAAAGTATTAGGAATAATCTTTAGCTGTCAAAAACGGATCTTTCGCCTGAAAAAAATACGAATTTAAACTAGCCAATTTTAAGTCTATAGATTAAAATAACAACTACCTACTTATGTAGCTTTTTCCACATGTTTTATTTTGACTAGCAACCGGGTTTTGTCGTAACCGACATCATGAGATTGGACTAATGAGGTCGGTTACGACAAAACCTGGTTGCTGGTCAAATAAAATTCACGTGGAAAAAACTACATAAGTATTTCTTATTTTATTCTATAAAATGCAGTTTCTCTAAGAAATGTCAGTACAAAATTTTAATTGTAAATCTAGTTAATATCAAGAATTTTATATTCGCATATCAATAACTTCTTACATATAATTAAATGTCAAAATGCAAAGTTATAATATAAATGTAACATAAATTACAAGCGAAACATGTCAAACACCAAAAATGGCAAGGTTACGAAATTATTTGCGTTTTTTTAAATTTTATTCACGATCGCAGGTTGCAGGACACTTAATATTTCGTTGTACTGTGCATTGAGCACCCACGTTTTGGCATTAAGTAAAAGCAGCTCCGAATTCGCAATGTAGGTGACCATTGCCTAATTTATGCAAATCAGCTGCAACATTACATTTCAGTCGAAAAGGTAACCGACTCTTAACCCTTTGGTTACCAAAATCTGATACAAAGGTTTTCAGTGCCCAAACGAGAAATACCGGATCAGTCGGATCTGACGTCATGATTTATAAAAGTATCAGTTACATTTTGGACAGTATGTTCTTCGGTTATTGTTATGTTTATTTTTATTCAATGAGTTATACATCGATTTTAGAATTAACTGATCATTTATATCTTACAATTAGTAATAATATGATATTACAAGAAATGAAGTTACAAAAATACTGAAAGAGAAATGAAAATAACAAAGCATATTAAACTAATTTTGTTTCCACGAGAAGTAAATTGTGTAAAGCTGTGATATTATTCAAAACGATAAATTTTAATAATGTTGATTTTTAAACAAAATGTAATTAATTGATACAAATATAACATATTAATAAAAATATTTAAAAAAATAATAATTACTCGCTCCCCTACACCATTTCTTTCAACACTGGATGTCGTCTACTAGGTCAGGAGTCGTTTGATTCGCAGTGTTGCGTGCACGACGTAAAAAGGAGGTGGACATTAAGCGAACAGCGTTTACTTATTAGTCGATTTTTTATAACGTTGCTTTCATGTAGTTGACTAAACTCCCAGAAATATTTAAGATAAAAAAAATGACACAAAGTATGCATTTATAAACTATCGAACACATTTTATTTTGAAATAATTTATGCCCAAGTCGCAGTATTTCTGCATAATAACTGTAAAATTCTTAGTAACCAAAGGGTTCACAATCTCTTTCTGGCAGGTTAGTGATATTTGAGTAAAATAAGACAATGTTGTCTGACGACTATTTTCGTCACAAATACACAACAGTATTCTAAAGGCAAACATTTATAATTGTTTACGTCACCGATGCGTATCAATGAGGAGGTGTTGTTATACTTATAATAAATTGTCAATTTTATTGCTCGTCTCAGGGGTGATCTTTAAAAGGTCGTTAACTGTGAAACCATCACGCCTCCTCCCCGCAGGGGTAGAAGAATTTAACGCCATACCAATCTTCAACTCTTCGAGATTCATGGATTTCCTTATACATACCTACCAGCCGATTATTCCGATCATGCCAAGATTTTACGGTCTTTTTCTGTTTCTATTTTCAACCAAATTTGTTCATAAATTTGTTTTACTATCTCTCTTCACTCAATATATACACATACCCAAACCATCTCAGCACACCTTTCTTAATTTTATCGATAAAGCTTATCTCAGCCTTGCATTCTTTCCTTACATCACCATTCGAATATCTATCATACAAAGTTTATTATTATCACTTTATAACACTAACAGCTCAAAAACAAAACAATGTATCTTTATTCTAATGGATTTTATTTATATTTTACAAGAATTTTCTAGAAAAATACCCAGTAGCTTTGTATCATATGAAGAAATCAAAATTTCGTTTTTTTTTAATCTTTGTATATGAAGCTGGAAAACCTGGTTCATTGATTGACTAAGAATATATAGTTTACACATAATATCACATTTGCAAAAATAAAACCATCTTTACCTAACTGATGTTTACGACGTTTTACCAGGAAAGGCTATTTTAAGAGGACTTTTTTTAACAATGTAAGTGACGTAATCTAAAATGAGCAACAGTAAAAAAAGGATGAAAATATAATTCATTACGAGTGTATAACAATGATTATGGTACAATGGTTGAGTTATACGCAGGTTGGGAAATATATATATATATATATATATATATATATATATATATATATATATATATATATATATATATATATATATATATATATATATATATATATATATATATATATATATATATATATATATATATATATATATATATATATATATTTATATATATATATATTTAAAACAATAATAATAAATAGGAAGATGTAATGGCCGTCATCAAAGGTAAATTTGCAGATAAGTATAGATTTATTTTTAAATGATTAAATTATAATATCCGAGTATAACAGTAGGTAGCCATTGCTCGAATCTTTGTTGAAAAACTACAAGAGATTATTATGTTTGATAAAAAGATGTAATGTAAGTTTATTATATAGTTATACTTTTATGTATTTGTGTTTATTAAAAAAAAAAAAAAATTACTTAAGTGAAAACCTCTAATTGGAATGTTATTTTCTTGATTTTATTATATTATGTTATTTTAATTAAATATTCTTTTGGTTTTCCAATTAATAATTTTAAAAAAAATGCTTTCTTATTCTCCGTCTTATTCCTCATTACAGAGGGTTGTGACCCTTTGCGATTTTTTAAAATTCGAAATAGCTTTATTACAATAGCTATCCAACAGTCCATGTTATTAATTAATTATCATGCAAGCAATGTAATATTCAAGGCAAAATAAATAAATTAATGACTGGTTTTGCAATGACAATACTAACTTTGCGTGTCACTTGCTATATAATAGACACAATAATTTATTTTAATAATAACCTTGTATCGCTTTTTATTATATAACAATAAATAATATACATCAAAATAAAATAAAAACATTTTTTATATAAAAGATTAAATTATTACCTTTTCAGCCGATTCTAGCTCATCAAATTCTGCCTTGCGAGGCTCTGGAAAATATAAGAAAACAGAATTTTAAAATCAATACATTTAACAATGCCCAGACTTCCATATTCTTCTTCATCTATGTATGTTGAGATGTCAAAAAAATAATTTGTAAAATAACTACTTTAAAATAGTTCAGTGATAGAAATCAGAGAATATTATAGGCATAGTAGTTGGTTTTGGAAAATTTGCTTAGTTTCGTGATTTTTTAAAATCACAAGTCTTGAATGAACGTCGAATGAAATGATATGTATTTTTTTAATCATTATCTGAGTATGAGCCATTCTCACGTGTTGCGTAGGACTATGTAGGTGTCATTTGAATATTGAAAAATATATATGTCAGTATTGGAAACAGACCAATGATATGTTAATTTGTATACGTATTATGCAAATTGCATAATAATACATTTGTTACGCTGAAATAATAACATAAGGCATTCGGCACCAGTTCATTCGACCTCAGTTTTTTGAGAAATCTTTTATGTTTATATTCTTAGCCATATATGTCACTCTACCAGGGGTCGGCAACGTGTGGCTCGCGTGCCACATGTGGCTATTTAAGCAATTTGTGAGGCTCTTTCTCTCTCAAATTAAAAATGGATTTTTTACGGAAATTTGTATTTTATATTTACATTTTTAGAGAGATTTATACACATATGATGCAGTGCAAAAAAGTTTCTCTGATTAAAAATTTGTTACGTTCAAAATTGTTGTAGGTACATTCAATAAATTATATTAAATTATTGTGAGTTAAAAATTTGCTCTCCAAAAATTTCCATACCTTTTTGTTACTCACGTGTGTCTGTTTTGGTCCAAGAGGTTGCCGACCCCTGTATTGTACGTATGTGTTTTCGAGCAAAGGTTGTGAATCAAAGCATGTATATTTTATGGATAGTGTAATACAATTTGGGGATTTGTTTTTTGCTAAGTAAACAAATTGACAACATTTTTAGTGTGTCCAAATGCTTGTTCAAATATCTGGAATATCCGCTTAGAAGTTATTTTTTACATTTTTGACATCTCATCATAGATGAAGAAGAATACGTAAGTCTGGGCATTTACAAGGCTTACGACCGTCGTAGGATTGGTTAAGTTCATTCATTCACCAATTCTATGATTGACAACCACAACACTCAAATTTTTAGAACTCCTACATATATTTATCAAACTCGTGACACAGTGCATGTGAGTTCACAACAGCCATATGTATATCGCTCACTTCTTTCAACATAACAAAAATCGTGCTATATCCCAGCAAAAGCGGCATATTTTTAGCTTAATATTAACCCGCTACAGGGCAGAAAGTGTTGTTTTTGCATTTTGAAGAAAAGGTATTGTTTAATTATTTTTTAAATGCACTAAATATTTGAAAAATGGAGAATAAACATTCAGGTTTCACCTAAAAAGGTCTGTTTAACAATAAAAAGTTCAATAAGTGGCTTGATATTTATTTTTAATACATTTTTAACTTTAAAAACGATCTCCTGAAAAATCAAGTTTTTTGACGTGACGTCGTTGAGAGGAGTAAGCGATATGTCGTAATAGAGAAAGCTTTTATTAAGCAGAGATTTTTTTTATTTATATGCAAGTTCCGAATCCTGGTTTAAATTCACATACATAATTCAGACCAGCCTGAAAACATGATATTCAAATTTAGAAAAAAAATGGTGAAGAAAAAGTTTTATTTCTTAAAACACCGTTTTTGTATTGAAAAAATAAGTTTGTCTCCGAAATTAATATATAAGTATGATAGTTTCGAAAAGGAAAGAGTTATTGAAAGATAAGTATATTCTAAAAAAATATCCAATATACCTACATTCTTTAAAAAAATCGGGCGTGGAAGGAGTATCACCTCTTCGGAGGTAGGCCGGTGAATGAATTCTGTGTTTATATATCGTAGTCATACAGGAGAAAGCGACTAAGTGCATTGTTTTACAAAAACGTGATCATTGACTATTTGATATCTTACTAGCTTAATGTTGCCCTAAAAAAATTCCCAAAGGATTTTAAAATTGGATGTATAGTATATTGACTTGTTAAATATGACTAACTGCATTGATGTTAATTTTTTTGCCAAGCAAAAGTGACTTAAATGGCCCTCCTGAACATTTTATGTTTTTGTAGTTGGTCACTTTCTCCTGTACGACTACGATATATCTCCCCTTATGTGCTATATCTCGCCTGTGGTGCTCGTAAGCCCTGTAATGCCCAGACTTCCATATTCGTCTTCATCTATGTTGAGATGTCAGAAATGTAAACTGATTCACTTATCGGTAACAATACTAAACATAGTGCTCCAGATCGCATTGCAGGGCAGATGACGAGTTATAATATTTCATTGATTCCCTCGAACTAATGAATTGATTTTTAAATACACGACTTGCACTTTTTGTTAAAATTATTTGGAATTTCGTCATGTTTTCATCAGATAAAATTTATCTGAAATTTTGATCCAAGGAACAATATATTTACTAGTACATATGTTAATCTGTTGATAAAAGTAATCACATTATTACCCACCATATCGGCATTCAATATTAATGAATCGTTGTAAGCAAACATTGTTTTATCCAAGTATTTTTTTATCTTATTCATGGCACTTTATGTTTTTTAAAACGCGTGAGCTTCAATTTATTATTATGATAAGTATTCCCCCGATCAACGGTCAAATTCTTAATATCAAAATCAAATCAGCCTATCGAGGTTGGAAATATTAAATGTCTCAACAGAAACGAAGTATTTTTGAAAGGGAAGTCTACCTGCTACATAACTGCCGGGAAAAGAATATATTTCAGAGAACACAGGACTTTCCCCTTCTAATGTGTAGTCAAAGGAGTTGTCAATCAACTGTTCCAAATTTACCCAAATATTACTGAAATATACACATAAAAATCCCTTTCCATAGTAAAATTTTATAAAAACATGCTTAAAACCCTTAAAATAACTTATATGATTTATTATTATTAAAAAGTATTTAAATTCACTCAATTTTCATTAATTTTGTCAGAAAAAAATATATAAATGGTTTAAGCATGTATATCATACTTTTCAACCCCTGCCTTGTTGTGTAAATGGCATTAAATTATGTCTAGCCTCCCACCAGTCTGATGATGTCGGTTATGACGACACCCGGTCACTGCTCATATAAATTACTAATATCGCTGATTAAATGCCAAAATGGTATCTAAGTCGTCAACATTTTCATATTTGACAAAAACTCCTATGATTCTAGCGTTAGAAATGTCCATTTCTCTTTTTTATTTTTGGAATAAAGAGTTTAATCTTTTTTGTGTCATGGCCCTTTGGCATTTAACCAGAGGATATGAGGAAAACAATACTACCCTTCACTACCATAGCACTATTTACAAACTTAAAACTACTGTAGTTTTAATTGTGTAAATAGTGCTATGGTAGTGAAGGGTAGTATTGTTTGCATGCTGTGGTAGTGATTGTCCTGACGAATAGACGGGTACTTCTCGAAACCGGTAAACTTAAAAGTCTCGGTGAGTGGTTATATACTAATATTACTAACATTTTTGTAAAAAAAATATAAGTAAAAGTGACTAACCACAAAGTAAATGCTTTCAATGTTTATAATATTGAGAATAGTTAATTTTCATTTATTTTGTTGAATTTTTTTTGCATTACATTCTATTGGGAAAAAAAATTATGATCGACGTTGACGAATCTCGCTTGATTGGCATAACTCCTTTATCGAATTTTGATTTGTTTATTAATTAAATCAACCATAATTCTACGTTATCGTTTTTATCAATGCCCTAAGTCGATAATTTCAAAATGATAATAAAATGTATCAAACTTCGTCGAGTCGAACCGATCTCTAAAGAAAAGCATGTTGATACACTCGTATAATTATCGCAATCGGAATGCCGAACCAATAAAGGTAGGTAAAGTAATGTGGAGATAATTGTTGTTCCACTTGAAGGTGGGCACTGTATCTGGAACAATACATCTTTCTTCTTAGTAAAAATGTGGTTTGAGAAGAGATTTCTCATCTTTAATCGACGTCTGACATTTTTGCCACTCATTTATATACATATACAGCCTCGACCAAACTCGTGAATGTATTGCTCGTACCTACCCTGTGATCTTGTTTGAGTACCAAGTAGAATAATTTTACAACATTTTGAGTGTGTCCAAATACTTGTTCACAAAATCTGAATTATCTCCGATTACAGGAGTTATTTTCATATTATTTTTTGACACCTCATCAAAGATGAAGAAGAATATGGAAGTGTGGGCATTTACGGGGCTGACGACCGTCATAGGCTGGTTTAAGTGATCACTTTACACACGTGTAACATTCACCAATTCTACCCATTATTGACAACCACACTACTCAAATTCTTGGAAGTTCTATATATTGTATATATGAACCAATTAAGAAACCTTGTTCTTGAATCACTAGAACTTCACTAGAGACATATATGGGTGAGATGTAAAGAACCTTTTTATTAAGCAATTATAAGCTTAAATAATAAAAATGAAAATGGTATTTTCTGGCGTTTTTCATGTGTGTGATTATTATCCAGGGTTCGGACCTCACATACTAATATAAAAGTTTCTGCTTAGTAAAAAGCTTCTTTACATCTCACCAATAGATGTCTCTAGTGAAGTTCTAGTGATTCAAGAACAAGGTTTCTAAATTAGTTCATAAATATAGAATTCCCAAGAATTTGAGTAGTGTGGTTGTCAATAATGGGTATAATTGGTGAATGTTATACGTGTGCACCATAAAATGATCACTTAAACCAGCCTATGACGATCGTCAGCCCCGTAAATGCCCAGACTTCCATATTCTTCTCTATCTTTGATGAGATGTCAAAAAATAATACAAGTATTTGGACACACTCAAAATGTTATAAATTATTATTTTTTCCCAATCATGGGTAAATACTAAGATATAAGTTTTTTTTTAAATTTATTTTATATTTCAAAAGGATGTTCAAAACATCTAAATTCCGGACTGCACTGGAATACGTAGAGGTATTCCAGTATGTCCCGCAGGCAGTAATTTCTCCAAAATATTTAACGTACCTATAACCGCCTATTAGGGAATTGGGAGTAATACACTGCATCATTTCGGCAACCAATTACTACCTCCATAATATTCTGATAAAAATATACAAGATGTATTATTTGATGCTTATTGTTCATTATGTGTAATTTGCGACGAAGTCAATGGTATAAAATTATGCCTGCAGAAACTGAATATTACAAGAATTTTGCATATTTGAAGATATTTTTATATGTTGTATATTGCATGAGAAATGAAATGCAAAAGCTTTGAATCCATTATCGATTTTTTATAAGAAAAAGAAAGATGAAAAACTTTTATTTCATTCAAACGTTATTTTAGTTTAAAAGTTTATTTTTAGTATAAAAGTATAAGTTTTGGCGAAAAAATTGCTTTAATTAACCTACCTGGACCTAAGAGGGGGATTTTCAATCCTCCTTAAATAACGCTTCACTCTACAACTTGATAATCATTCAAGCAAATTTGATTATTTCTTTTTAATCTTTACAATAATACTTCGGCACTTTATGTTTTTTAAAACGCGTGAGCTTCAATTTATTATTTTGATAAATATGCCCCCGTTCGATGGTCAAATTCAAAATCCAATCAATTGTGCTACGCGAGACAAAGCAGTGTTCCCGCTGACTTCTGAGATAATTGAATTTTCCATTTAGCGAGATCAAAATTCTCATTACACGATAATTATCAAAACGCTCAACTAACCCCGGGTTTGTAATTAAATATGTTAATTTGATTTTAAAAACACTTCTCTCTTTTTTGACTCTGAAAGCAGTTTGCCTGGCCTTAAAATTAGGATACTGAATAATATAATTTGCTTGTCGCACATCGATATTATGTATAAAATTCTCGCATATAAGTCCCCGTGACCTATATTCAAAACACGTAATTGCGAATCACCATATTTAAATGTAAATTGCAACGTTGTTCAACGTCTAAATACAAAAAGGCATGAACAATGTTTGTAATTTCACTTAAAAAAAACATTTTGAATATTATTTTATTAGAAAAAAAAAGATTATGGATAAAAAATTATTCAAATCAGTGTATAAACATTAATTATATACAGAAAATATTGAATCATGGACATATATCTCATATTTTACTTATCACAAAGCATTGATACCAGTCTGAAGGAATTCGTGAAGTCATTCTTGTGTTTGTACTAGCTATTTAATGAATTTGTGGGATAATTTATTTCTTATTCCAATAGGATATTTTTTACAAGGCAAAAAAACTACAATACTAGCAATACTGACGCTATACTATATTAAGCGCGTCATCATCATGGAGACCAATGACGAGCCAATTTTACATTCCTAAAACAGAATATTATTATTTTCATATAATTCTGTGGTAAATTCTATCCATTTATAATTAATGTTTTACTTAGTAAATACCACTATTTCTTAAAATCTACTGTGACACGTGTTTCGATGCATTTCGCATCATTTTCAAACACCGTATGTAAGTAAGTACCGTAAGCAAAACATTAATAAAAATATTATTATTCTTCATCCACATTCTCTCCCTAGGTGAAGCATATGGCCGCTACAATTCGTCTCCAAGCCACCCTGTCACTCGCCATTTCACGCTTCCTCCCAGGAGTGCAGTCGGCGAATAGAGGTCTTTCGAGGCGCAGAAAACCTCTGGGTTTAATGAAGAGACACTAGGAGTTAATGCTGTTAAAACGTGTTCCAACCATGTCCATCTAGTACTTTTAAGAATTTTTATATTAATGGCTGCTGCGCTCTTCTTCTCTCGTCCTCATTCCTGACGAAGTCATACCATCTTACAGCTAGTATTTTTCTTGCTTTAAACTTTGATGATGTGCCACGACTTGCATCCAAAGAGCAGCATTGTTAGAATGCACGCGTTAAAATGTCAGCACTTGTTTTTTTTTATCGAATAAAGTAGTGAGTACATTACGAATTTTATTAATATGGCTCCTGCCCTTCCTAGCCGAATGTACAATGCCATTATTTATATTACAATATACTTAAGTATATTAAATTTTATAAACTTATTTCATTTAAGTAATACGCATTTCATAATCAATACATTTAAAAAGAAATACCTACTTTAATACTACTACTACTTTTACTACCGTCACGCCGTTTCTCCGCGGGGGAAGACAGAGAGGATGGAACGCCACACTCTTCAGTTCTGGCATACACTCCTCGCTTCCTACACATCCATATATCTAGTCATACGTGCCCTCGATTACGCACCCCTAGATTTGAGGTTCTGATTGATCTGATCGTGCCAAATATTTTTCGGCCGTCCTCGATCTGTTCGCCCTATCATATTCGCCACATATATTTTCTTAGTCATTCTCTCGTTATACATTTGCTCCACATGTCCATACCAAATTTAAGAACTCCTCTTAATCTTTTCTATTATCCAGTTCAGCCTAACATTCCTTTCTTACATCGTAGTCGTGCAGGAGAAAGTGACCAACTAACAAAACGTAAAATATTCAGGAGGGCAATTTAACAGTTTTTACACTTTTGTCATCAGAGCGTGTAGTCATTTTTAACAAGTCAATATATTATACTTCCAAGTTTAAAATAGCTTTGGGATTTTTTCCAGGTCAACATTAAGCTAGTAAGATGTTAAATAGTCAATAATCACGTTTTTTTTAATGCACTTGGTCACTTTCTCCTGTATGAGGACGATAATTTCATTGTTAATTCTGTCATGTAATGATTTTTCTCAGATTCGTCTGAGGGAGCAAATTTTCTTGTACTTTAATAAAAATGAATATTTCTATTTGCATTGTAGGTACTCGTGGCATGGTCATATTTTAATTTAAGACTTAGCGACTTGTCGACTGACTTAACATAGAAATATAATACATTCCCTCATAAATTCCTCTCCTTTCCTTCTCCTTCCTGCAAAATCTGTTTTTTTATACCACACCCTTTTTTTAAATCTCTGAATGTTTTTTTTAATAGTTATTATAACATAATTGTGGAATTGTTTAATTGGCTTTATTTTTATTGATGTAACTATTTTTGTTAATGTAATGTAATGTTTACTATTGTTAATGTAAGTATGTTTTGTAACTTTTTTATGTAAAGCTGTGCAATTCCCTTCTTCTTCTTTTTATTGTAGGCCTTGTGGCCTGTTTTTAAGAGGGATTAGCCTACAATTACAATTCCCGAAGAAATAAAAAATAAAAAATAAAAAAAATATTGTAATAGAGTTCTTTGTGGAGGTCTACTAAGGACTTGAAATTGAGAAATGTAACACGTAATTGGAAAATGACTTGAAATAATAATGACATAGAAAAGATTCTAGTAATAATGTAATAAGTTCAGATTTATCATCGGAGTCAACGTCACGGTGAGAATGGAAAATATTTTATACAGAAACCACCTGCGTGGATGACGTGTGGATTTTGTCATCAAAATGCGTACAAGGTACGAGTAAGTTTGACTAGGATTAACCTGCCAAGTCGTGGGTAACTATTGTTTAATATTTTTGATTATTTATTTAGAGCAAGCTGTACCCGGCCATGCGTTGCTGCGACTAAGTCTGGTTAAATGTAAACGACAGAAACAAGATAGCGTACATTTTAAATAGGTTTTTTTTAAAGATAGATATTTGTGTTTTTATTATGTACAAAAATACTTCAATTCCATACTATTTCAGTGAGCCCAAGCAGCTCATTATTAGAAACAGGTATCAAATTGTGGTAGACCGGCTTCGAACTAAGAAACTCTGACTCCGCGACACTAACCACGACACTAACCACGGGAACAAAACCTGACACATTTTATTTCACAATGGTCGTGAAGCATTTAAAATATTAAAATTCCATGAAAAAAACCATAGGTACCATCGAAAACGTAGATAAAGCTAAGTGACAGCAGCTGTCAAATAGCACGCTCTCCGCCATGAGCAATGTTTAGTATTGCTTTTGTTGCTATAACGTTCAATAGATGGCGCTGCCATTGTGTTAGAAAATATTTTTACCTGTCACAAGTATATTTAAACACGCGCCTATTAAAAGGCAACGATGCAATTTTTTTTCTTTATTTTTAAGTAAGTATTTCTGATTAAGATTTTGAACAAACAAAAATTTGCATTTTTATTTGTATCTGTAATATGGCTCGGTACGTTTAAAACACTATTGTACTGTTAGAACGTAACGAAAAATCTTATTAATTTTACAAATAGGTCGTATTTTTTTTAATTAGTTTTCTTTATAAAATTTTTGAAAACTTATCGTTATATAAATATATTTATTGGTCGAAATTAAGTTATTCTAGTTTTTAAAGTCTAAGTACAGGGTAAACTGAAATATTGTTGGACTAACCCAGTTAATACTATCTTGTATTATTTATACACACGTAATATAATTTTGCATAAAATAATGGATTAAGTTCATTGCTCTCAGAACGTCCTATTATTTTAATGTTTAAAGCGAATAATTTTTGCAATACCTTTTTTGTAGTGTGAAATAGCACATTGTGCGAAAGTATTTATTTGTAAGCATGGATGAGTGTGTAAATATGAGTATATCTAACAAATGATACACCTATTTATTTACTTCATTGGAATTCGATTAAGTAAACTAAACGATAAGAATAGTAGAAAACGATACATAAATATATGTAGGTAAAAAGAAAAGAAAAAGAAAAAAATTAAAAATAAAGATATTATTTTTGACATCTCATCAAAGACGAAGAAGAATATGGAAGTCTGGGCATTTACGGGGCTGACGACCGTCATAGGCTGGTTTAAGTGATCACTTTACACACGTGTAACATTCACCAATTCTATTATTTTCTGGCGTTTCTCATGTGTGTGATTATAATCCAGGATTCGGACCTCACATACTAATATAAGAGTTTCTGCTTAGTAAAAAGCTTCTTTACATCTCACCAACAGATGTCTCTAGTGAAGTTCTAGTGATTCAAGAACAAGGTTTCTTAATTGGTTCATATATATAGAACTTCCAAGAATTTGAGTAGTGTGATTGTCAATAATGGGTAGAATTGTTGAATGTTACACGTGTGTAAAGTGATTACTTAAACCATCCTATGACGGTCGTCAGCCCCGTAAATGCCCAGACTTCCATATTCTTCTTCGTCTTTGATGAGATGTCAAAAATAATATGAAAATAAGTCCTGTATTTGGAGATAATCCAGATTTTGTGAACAAGGATTTGGACACACTCAAAGTGTTGTAAATAAAAATTAAGATACCTAGAATCGTAAAAGGACAGATAGCAAAATAAATATTTTAAATAATTTGTCATATTTAATTTTTTTTTAATTAATCACTGTAAGTTGTTAGAATATCAATGATAATAGTCAAATGATTTATGAAATGTGACAGGTAATATCGTCATATTTTGTAAAAGCGTAATATAGGGGGATTATTTAGTCGTTAAATTATTCAATATGGAAAAGTTATCGATCAAACATGTCAAAAAATTGATAAAACATTGTAATATGGATTAGAAGGCTGAACAATTTACTCCGACTGTACATGATATATAATTTAAATAAGCTTTAAAAATATTTTAATATAACACGTCAAGATAACAAGAAAAGTTTCCTAGTAATAAAATATAAAAGAATATGTACTAACTGTTACAATTTACACGCGATTAAGGTCTAGCATTCATTAAGTCATGTTCATTCCACCAGAGACCACCGGAGAGGTCAATGTCTGCTCACGCCATTTTTTTTTTAAAGAACGTATATTCGATTTTTTGTTTTATTTTTTAAAATATGTAGAAAAATAAATATAAATTATTAACTCCTTACCTTTCAATAACTTCTTTCTTTTCAAAACCATATATATATTTTGTATAAAAAGTTTTTTTTTTATTATTTATTTTACCTGATTTAAAGAAAATTATGTCGCGATCTATCGAATACTAGGCCTTAAACACTAAAGCGAGACAGATTCTTTTGATTTTTTTTTTAAATTCAGTCACATCACCCCACTTCTTCACCAACGGCACTGGTTACTCTTTCCCGAATGCGTAGAATATAAACTACGTCTCCTCAGGTATAAATCAATACATATTTATGGCTCCAGAGTATCTAAAAGAGCTGTGCATTACAGACAATTTGTTTGATAGACGTCTCACGCTTCAGTGGATAGCGATTTTACCAGCTCACGAGCGGAGGACTAAATTAGGCATGCATGCCTTTGTTGTTGTGGGCCGATGGCGTGGAATGCTCTTCCACCAGTAGTTAGAAACAGTGAGAGTGAGATAATCTTTAGAAATAAAAACTATAAATTCATTTCGTCTTTTCCCCAATTCAATCACAGTGAAGCCCTTGAGGTAGTATTTTACGAAAGTAGCGCAGTAAAAATTAATTAAAATTTTAATTCTTATTATTAGGTACGTTACAAATTCACAACTATGGTATTTGGAATTTTGCAAATACTACTTTGTTACAAGTTGTGAGTTACATATTTTATAATAAATGATTAGTATGGTAACTATTTTCAAATTCCGCCAGATCCATGTAAGTCGATTTTACAAGAAATGCAAAACTCTCCGGCAACATTTATGTTCAAAAGATATGTCTATCTTTAGATAAAATAGAGAATTTTACAATTTTTTTGATAATTTTTCAGTATTTCAGTAAAAAAAAACACGAGACACAAACCGATAATGACGTCATTTTAATTTTTTACCTATCCCCGCTCTCTGATTGGCCGATATTGGTCAGAAGGCAAGTTTCATGAATACAGCGGAATTTGAAATACAACGCTGTTTTTAAGTATTTTTTGCAGGGTTTTCAAGTATATAAAAATATTAAACAATAAAACCCACAATTGGCATTCCGATAGAGTATTTATTTCAAAATCTTATAAAATTGGATCTGGCTGATTTTAAAAGTAGGCTACACAATTATACTACTTTGTAACAAGTTGTAAGTAACATATTGGACATTAAATGATTAGTATGGTAACCTCTGGTACGTATATACAGTTTGAAACGAACAATAAATCGTCCGGAAGCGGGATGTATAAAATATGTATATACCAATGTGAATTTTTTTAAATGCAAAGCATGCGTAAAAATTCTAGAAATCAGCGTTAATGTTTACTTCAATGAATTTCCTCAAAGGAAGTTATGGCGTTGCACATGGAGATAAATATTTTGATTTGAAATATAGCTTGTATCTCTTAAAAAACCTACTGTGGGTCCGATACCGGTTCGTAATTTGCTTTACTTGAGAGAAATTATTAAGAATTCATTATTTTATTTGTATTATTTATTAGAAACCAAAATATATACAGAAATTAAATTTGTATGAAATATGTGATTATCGAAATACTTATATCCGAGGAATGCTGGGACATCGATTGGAAACGAAAGTTGATGTTTTAACTACGTAGTGCATGTATATATTATATCCGTTAGAAACAAAAGTCCAGAAGTAATGTTACCCATACTTCTCATTTCACGGTAATTTTTTCGTCTAGACGAATAATATATTTACGATATAATTGGATCGATTATGTATTTCAACTATTTGCGTAATAAAAAATATTTTTAAAATATATATAAATACTTATGTATAAAAATTAAATTAAATTAAAATTATTTGTATAAGAAAATAATTCTGCAATATTTTCAGTTTGTATTTTCACCGGTTTGTTTAGTATTTATGTTTTTCGATACACACACATATCGCTCACTCCTTTCAAGAACGTCATAAATCAAAAAACTTGATTATTTAGGAGAACGTTTTTAAAGTTTAAAAATATAATGAAATGTATTGAAAATAAATATCAATCCACTTATTGAACTTTTTACTGTGTAACAGATCTTTTTAGGTAAAACCTGAAGGTTTTTTCTCCATTTGAAAAATATTTAGTATGTTTAAAAAAAATAATAAAACAATACCTTTTCTTCAAAATGCAAAAACAACACTTTCTGACCTGGAGCGGGTAAATATTAAGTTAAAAATATGCCGCTTTTGCTGGGATATAGTACATTTTCTGGGCATTCCGAAAACATGCACAACTGGAAATCGTCGATTTTTGATTTATGACGTTCTTGAAAGGAGTGAGCGATATGTGTACGATGTGTTCTTTGTTCACACATTCATGGTCTGTCTCCAATTAGGTATCACAACATGGATGAAGGAAGATACGAAAATCTGGGATTTTACAGAGCTTGCGGCCTGTCATATATACAAATATATGTATATATATGTATATTTATATATATATATATATATATATATATATATATATATATATATATATATATATATATATATATATATATATATATATATATATATATATATATATAAATGATAGGCCATGAAACCCCTTCAAACCCTACAAATACCTATACATCCATTTTCTTCTTCATCTTTGTTGAGATATCAAAATAAAGTTAATTTTTTTAAATACGTCGTCGGCGGATACTAGCTACTTCGGCTTATTTAAAAAAAGGATAAAAAACTTATCTTTCATCCCCATAAAAATAATTATTAGTTTGTTTTTTAGATAGCAGTTTCACCGACGACATATAAAATTATATATTGTAATGGTACAATTAAGGTTATGATTGTATTTACCCAATTTCTCGGGAGCATCGTCTTCCAAAGGCACTTTCTTTTCAGGTTCTGACATTATTGTTTTAAGGCCAACCACTTAATCCAAAAATCACTTACCCACTGAACAAGACATAATGTTGGACACGTACTTGTAATGTTGTATTATCTTACAATTAGATACTCGTTATCTTTGCTTTTGTTATTCTACCTCAAGATGCCTTCTATAATCCACTTTCGTTATACGTGAATCAATACTCAAGGGAAAGAAGCCACCATTGGACCAGTTTGCTGTTATTATTGGACCACGTTGGTATACCAGAAAGAAAAAAAACATTACACCAATCCAATCTTTTTCGAGTATCATAGTTTATTAGTAACGTGGTTCAGAGGGTTTGGGGTGGTCATAGTAGCATATATATATAATAAAATATTAAAATGAATTAAAATAATAAAATTTATTTTAAAATCAAAACTGTCTGAGCTTATCAATATTTAAAGGAAATTGGTCACTAATAACCTAATTTTTGATACATTATATTTTGACATCTCAATATAGATGAAGAAGAATATGGAAGAAGAAGAAGAGTCCGGACATTTACAGGGCTTATGACTTCTTCATCTATGTTATGATGTCAAATATAATTTAAAAAATAACTCCTAATTGGAGATATCCGGATATGTGAACAAGTATTTGGACACACTTAAAATGTTGTAAATAATTATATGTTAAGCCGGTTTTTGCTGGTGTTATTGTTGTGACAGCCAATGGTGTACTTAAAGAGACAGTTTAACTCATTCTTAAGAGGGGTGTTTATAAGGCAGGTATCATTGGGCCAAAAAATATATGTTAGGTGGTACAAAGATGAATACTCTCCCCTATGTACAAAATTAAATATTGATTTAACTCCAAACGGTGACTGATATGACGCATAATCAAAAATGATTGATATAAAAAATTCTTATATTTATCGCAATAATCCTATAATGAATTATGTTTCAAATTATTATTTTTGTGTATAAAACATTTATATGTGTTATAATAGGGTAAATCTAATGTTTGATTCTAATCAAACACAAGGTTTACTTACTATTTTTATTCTAAGAAAAAATAATAATAACAAACTGATCAAATTAGGAGTGTAAAAAAATTATAAAAACATTTATTGACCTGGTGAATCAGAGTTGGCTAGTGATGTATAATTTTTATTTGATTTTAAAATTCACAAGCCTTAATTTAACTTTGATTTTAAATTTTTTTGGATTTTAATTTACTATTATTATTAATACTTGTAGACATAAGAATATAGTAGCCATGTGCCAAATTTTAGCACTCAATCAAAAGCCTTTTTCCGGATAATAATGCATCACATGGAATATGGAATATACAGACATATTATATGTAAGTATGTACATATTTTACACATGTAGATACACTAGTTTTGTCCCATTATCCTGTAATTTATAAGGAATAAATGGTTCAATATAACAATAACAAGGTTGCTCGATTTGTATTGCTATAAACTAACGATTTTTTTTATTGCAACTTTTTTATTGAAATATTAACTTTGATAATCAGTACACTTCCGCACATGCTGGAAACAACTGACATATAAAAAATAGGGGTAAATCGGAAAAAAATGTGAATATTGCCATTGTTTATTGAATATTGATGGCTGTGTACTAATCATAAATGACTAATAATAGTTAGTATAAATTCACAAAATAAAATAAAAGTGAAATTTTATGGAAACTTTTGATGGCACCTAGTAATGTTACTTTGTCGAAATACATATCGAGTATCCCATTACTGTTTTGATATACCTTTATATTTTGGTTTAAATCCTGAGATAGGTTTTTCCGCGTTTGAAAACACGCAGGATACGCTATCGTGAAATGATTTGGATTTTTAAAATTAATTTCGACCAAATTTATCATTAAATTTAATGTGATTCATTTATAAAAATTACAATATTGCACAAAAATAATCATATCAAAGCAGCGCAGAAAAATATTGACATAAAAAATAGTAATATAAGATAGATAATTAGTCAAATAAAATATTTAAAAAATACATGATTATGTTAGAGGGCACTTAATCTTTTTTGAAATCAATGTTGTCTATTCCAAATTTTTCATTGACTGGCATGGGTAGGTGTTCTGTCTTCTCGCTTTCACCGTCATTTACTGTAACGTATTTATATTTTAGGGTCATAAGCCAGAAAATGATCATATCCACGATCATAAGTCCGGCAAACAGGAAGAATTCACTGGCCTGAAAATAATAAAATATGAATTATAAGTTTGATTTTTTTCCACTAACTGAATCTTTTGGTAAATACTGAATGACGAATTTATTATGGAAAACTTCTGCATGTTTCAATATTAATTCTCTGTTAATATACTTTGTCCGCCTCTGTAGTGTAATGGTCAGCACGCTCGGCTACCGTTCTGGAGGTCCCGGGTTCGATTCCCAGGGGGGGTCAAATAAATATAAGTGATTTTTTCACTGTAATATTTATTCAATATTACCCTGGACTGGTACCTGAAGCGAAGGGCTGATCACCTTTCCTTCGTGTGTAAACGATCAAGATAACACTGTGTTCATATGAAGCAGTGCCCTATGCACCATTGGGGTGCGGATAAGGGTTTTATTAAATATATATACATATATTATTAATATACTTTGGATAAGTTTTGGTATACGCGCGTAATATCTGAATATCAAAATTTATAAGCATTTTTGGATGGGGAGGAGCTTACAAAAATATAATGAACACGGAAAGAATAGTACGGAGTATAGTTATTAAAGTAATTCATATAAAAGAACCTATTCAACAACAACAAAAAATATTTTGATAATTTTAAGTCCCCAATATGGAAACCATTTAAAAAACATAGTTTTAAAAATCACAAGTACACCCTTGTGATTTAAAAATATCAAAGAGCAACTCTGAGCATATTTAACAAAATTATAAATATTTAGGAATTAATCATTTCAAAAGAGGCTTAAAAAAATCAATAAAAATAATTTAATGCCTGCATATATTAGAGCATATTTTTTGTTGCTATACATCCCAATTCGATTCGATTAAATAAATATTCTTTTTAGCCCCTCTCTAAGCACAAGAGCTAAGTATTTTTTTAATGCACAATATACCTAGACTTTTGTCATTTAAAAAATATAAATGTAAGGTCAATAAATAAATACATTTAAAACAAGTGCAATTTCATTAATTTATTTTGCAACATTGTAAGAAAAATTAAGCATGTAAATATTACTTAATCTTTATGTATGTAAATCATTACAATAATATGTTATAATTATATTGACAAAATAACTTTTTAAATTTAAGTTTTACTTAGTAAATACCACTTTTTATTAAAATCTATTATTACACGGTTATTCGATGCATTCCGCACCATTTTCAAACTCCGTACAATGCGGAATAAATTATAAAATTATGCGGAATGCATCGAAAAACGTGTCACAATAGATTTGAAGAAATAGTGGTATTTACTAAATAAAACTTAAATGAAAAATGGATAAACTCGACTGCCGAATCAATTAATGAAAAGACATAATAAATGGAGGGATAGCTGGTCTTCCACCTCCGAAGAGCGGACCGGAGAATGACAGGACTTAGTCCTAAAAAGAAGAAGAAGAAGAAGAAGAAGACATAATAACTGCCTATCCTTGTTCCTCGGCTTTTTGCTTTCTCATCATAATAATGTGATAATAAGGTGTGGAATAAAAACGGAAAAACGATTAGTTCTCACCTGACTTTTGAAGCCTTTAGATTCGGCGACGATGACGACTATCAAATTTCCAAAGGCAACGGTGAGCAGCCATCCCGCGGTGAGTACGGACTTCATGCTGATGGGCGCCTGCGTGAAGGCAAACTCCAACCCCGTCACGGAGAACATCACTTCGCCCATTGTGATTACAATGTATTGAGGTAGAAGCCACAGCATGTGCACAGAGTTAGGGTGTGCTATAATCTCTATGGTCAAACTCTGAAAGTGAAACGTATTTCGAGTACGTTGTAAGTATATTGGTAAAGTGGGCCACGTATAAATATATTATTCATATTGTAAAAGAAATACATACAGTAATTTTAAGACACTTAAGTTGAGCACTATGAATAGGTGAGAGGCATTTTAAAATTCTGCGAGTAAAAGAAAAAAAATTGTGTTTTTACTATTGACAAGAACACTTCAATTTCATACTATTTCTGTAAGCCTAAGTGACTTATCATTAGAAATAGATATCAAAATGTGGTAGCAGAAACTCTGACTCAAGAGTCCGCGGCACTGACCACGGGACCACAGCCCGGCACGTTTGAAATGTGATTGCATCCTAGAATGCTACGTATTCCATGGACCGATATGGTCAGCAACCCAAATGTGCTCTAAAGATCAAGAGTAGAAAGTTGCAGACTGATTTCAAGGTCCGGAAAGTGTCCTATCTGGAGCAAGTGCTTAGAGGAGAAAAGTACGAGTTATTGCACCTGATCATTAACAGAATAAGGAGTCGACGAGGTGAGGGCAAAAGGCAGACCTCCTAGCTCCGGGATATAAAAGATTGTATTGGGATTAAAACAGTCGAGACGCTGTTAAGAGCTGCTAAAGATTGGGACACATACTCTTAACCTTTTCCACTCTGACCATTTTTTCTCATAACTGATCAGCTACTCTGATAAAAAAAATGTGACGTTTTTCTATCATTAAAATAAATATTTTGGTTCCCTAATTTTGACACTCTGTCTGGCAATTCGTATGTCCATTCGTTTTTATAACTTAACTTGAAAGTGTAACTTTCATCGTTTTCCATGGCGGATTAACTATATAAACTTAAATGTTTATTATAAACACATAAAATGCAATTTCTGTTATTTTAACTACTAACACTAATATCACAATTTTTTTAAATATAATAGCTCCACAAAACAAAAAAATATGGTCACAAAAAGTGGGAGTATCCTTGGCGAACCGTCATAAATGAAGGATAACGACTGACCGTCCCAAAAAATATTAGCGTATGACAAATATTCTTTCACCCAAAATGATGATCTATTTTTCCTAGATTATATCTAAGTAATGGAATGTTTTATTGAATAAATGTTAGTTAATTCAATATATTGAGATGATTAACCGCATTTATCTCAAATATTTATGGTAGAATATACTTGGATGATAGAGAAATCAATTATTAAAGTTATACCTGCTCTGGGCCAGACATTGTGGCCCACGGAGCTGCCTACTAGAATCATACGGGCCAGAATGTCTGGCCTAAAGAGTGGTAAGAGTTAAGTGATAGTCGATAGGGAGGCCCCAACATGACCCGTGAATATGAAAGAAACACTTATAAAAATATATTGAGTTAACACAGGTAGTTTCATGGACGCAGACTCAATTTGATTCCTATCACCAAACACAAGCCACATAGGCTTCCTGACCTCTTTGCATAAACGGATAAGTATATAATAAACATTTCGCTCACTCCTTTCAAGAACGCCAAAAATCAAAAATCGTCAATTTGCAGTTGTGCATGTTTTCGGAATGCCTAGAAAATGTACTATATCCCAGCAAAGAATGAATATTTTTAACTCGCTACAGGGCAGAAAGTGCTGTTTTTGCATTTTGATGAAAAGGTATTGTTTAATTATCTTTTTAAACATACTAAATATTTTTCAAATGTAGAAAAAACCTTCAAAATTTACCTAAAAAGAACTGTTGCACAGTAAAAAGTTCAATAAGTGGCTTGATATTTATTTTTTATACATTATATTATATTTTTAAACGTTCTTCTGAAAAAACAAGTTTTTTTATTTATGACGTTCTTCAAAGGAGTGAGCGATATGTAAGTAATGGAATTTATTCATTCAACTTACAGCATTCACGCCACTTTGTTTATTTAGTATCAGAGAATAAACACCTCCCAAGTCAAATTTGTAATCCTTTTCCAACATTTCTTCTCCGACATACACATCGTATTTGGCTGGTGATATGTCGTATCTCTCCATATCTGTCGAATTAATCCTCAAGACTTCCTTATCTGAACCGCTCTCTTTAAATACAGTATCTTCACTTTCTATGTCATTTACGAAGTTCTTCAACACCCTGAGAAAAGGAATCACATGTCATCGTAGAATACTGATATGTCACCATAATAAAAGATATATCATTGCGTTTGTTTTGTAATATAGCGAATGAAATTGTTCATTGTATTTTCAGGAAAGATTCCGCATATCTTTGTGTAGATTCCGATAAGATCGATATGACATAAAAACACGTCATGTTCATATGATCAAAATATCTTCTTCACAACAGACAAAGGTGGAATAAACAAATGCAAAAGTGGGAAGTTTTTGTAATTGCCAAGTGTATTTTAAACAATTTCAATCCGTATTTCACGGAAATAAACGGTTTTATTTTTTTTTATTCTCTGAAATAAATCTCTTTGTTATAAAATATAATGAAGTAGGGTTTATTTAAAATTTAAACAAAATGTATAAATAATTTTAAAAGATTGTAAAATTTAATTAAAATAAATACTCTATTGTAAGTCCCACAAATGCAAAAATTAGACATATTAAGTGACATCACATATTTAATTAGTGAAAAATTCTAGGTGTAGATTTTTTATACAATTTTTATGATTTTATAAATGTGCATATATTTTGTAATATTCATATTTATATATAAGGTAATATTTTGTTTAAAGTTAATTTTTTCTCATTTAGCGGTCCAGAGAAAAATATAATCTGTAAAATTTCAGTTTACATTGTTTTAATTATTACTTTCATAAACAAATACGATTTTTTTAATATATTAGATACTTTGAATAAAATTTGAAATTCCGCAAAAAATGACAGTTTTCAAGATATCTAAATAAAATGATTTTAATATGAAAATTTAAAAAGAGTACGGAGCAATGGAGGTTACTCTAGTAAAAAAGAGTTTACCTGACAGCTGGATACCCTTTGGATGTTTTGTCACTGTCGTCTTCAAAGCGGTTCAGCCCAATTTGACCGTCAACTTCCTGAATAAAGAATGAGATGGCCTTGTTGTCTTCCAATCTCAGTGTCCCTTTAGAGGAGTGCCCCTTACAATTAGGGCTATCGCTCACAATTTCATAGTTGTAGTTTTTTACTCCAGACGTAGGGACATATTTGTCTTCAAACGTGCTGAACTGTTTCAGGACAGTGTTATTGAATAAGATTTGTTGGTCACTGTTCAGAGTAAAGTCACAGGGGTAGCCATTGTATATACGCAGCTGACTTATTCCCGGAGAAGGGAGTAATGGATATGTTTTCTGGAATAATCGAATGAAATTTTACTAAATTATTCTAACACTACGATTATCATTCATATGAAATGATCCAGGGTTTAAATATGAGATGCGAATTGAGTATCATTTTGTCGTACATATTTTATTTTTTACTGCTTACACACCAGGGATAGAAGATAGTTAGAATAACTGACTACGTATGTGAGAACTTTTTTTTTCGCAAACAAATATTAATTAATTTGATATCATTAATTTACTTCCTGACAATACTGATCAACAACTCGTTTCTATGTCGTTATAAATTAAACTCTTCATGTTATGCTTAAGTTATCTTTCGTAAGTATAATAGTTAACGCGTTATATTTTAACTTTTATTCGTACCAGTGTGTTGAAAGGGTGTGCTAAAGAGCTAAAAAATAAAAATATATGTTTTCTGTATGTTTATAATGTTTTTTCCAACGGTTGAATTGATATTAAATCACTTTATGCCATGTCAGACCTTGAGTTTATTGAAGTTTACACTTTCTGACCAAATGAAAAATCATGGTATATAGAAAGAAAAACTTACACCCAAATTACTGTTATGATTATTTTAAGATCTTTTAAATTTCTGTTTTTTCTTCATAAATAGATTCTTCATCCCTAAAGAGGGAAAGGAATTTATTAAACCTTGTGGAAACATAGTAATAAATAAAATAACAAGTATTTAGGAAAAACGTTTTTCCACAATAAAATTAAGATAATCTTAGATTTAAATGACTTCAAAATTATGAGTAATAATTTCAAGATTTGTAATAATTGTCCCACCATCGATAGGTAATGATAATGACATGATAAAGTAATTTTACCTCTAGTTCTAATTCTATGGCACCGGATATTATAAATGCTACTGCGGCCAACATTCCTCCAAGAACCATCCTTTGCAGTGGCTTTGTTACGAATTTACAGCATGTGAAAGCTGGGTAGAGTACCTATTTATTAAAATAATAATTATTAATGTTAATTGTCTGCTTTGTCTGTCTAGACTATAAAAGCCCGTGAAAGAAAACGAATCGATGACTTCGAGATGTGGTGTTAGCGAAGTATTCTCTGGATTCCCTGGAGTGCTAGAATGGTAAAAATTAGTGCTAACTATAAATGACAGACAGGTTGGAGAGGAGTCCTTCAGTTTGTCGGGCACAGTAACAGAAGAAACAATTACAGCCTTAATATGTAAATGGTAATAAGAGGGGTCGAAGGTAGTAGAAGAAAGGAAGATCCCAAAGTAAATGAAGCTAATTTGTAAGGCGGTAAAACGGAGGTACCAAGAACAAATCGAATCGATTTGGAAACTTCTTTCAACAGCTGACAAATCATAATATGGTTAAGTGACATACTCAATAATATTTCTAGATTAGAAAATATGACAGAAATCTTTTGTAAAATACTTCGAAATTGATTTCCTATTAAACAGTATTTCAGGCTAATTAAAATTAGCTGCTATAGAACGGCGTCCATAAAGAAATACAAGATCAATCCTCTCACACACACACACATATATAAACTCGAATATATATATATATATATATATATATATATATATATATATATATATATATATATATATATATATATATATATATATATATATATATATATATATATATGTATATAAATTACGTTTCTAATTTTATAATAAAACTCACAAAACACACAAGAGATTTTGTATTTAAATAGGTTTTTTCAGTGAGCTAAATTTGATTATGATTCATTTTTGCTCCCGCGAATGTACCAATTAATAAATTAACAATTTAGTATATTTTTTAATCATATATTTTATCAAATAAATATCTTTAGTACAAAAATATTTGTATGGGTGATAATAATTTTTAACCTTCTATTCTTACGTTATCTCAAAAATGATAGCTCTAGATAATGGAGATAATAACATGCAGAAAATGTTTTAAATTCTTATATCATTTAATCAATCTCAGGAAAAAAAAAACTAAAGAACGCAATGGATTTTAATAAAAAGGAGCATTGAGAAAATCATATTTTAACGTTTCTTTGATTTCTTCTCATTCGCCAATTGACGATTAAAGTATATAGTATTCGGCTGTCCAAATTTAAAACACAGTAAAGGACATTTTATTTGTAGTACGTTTTTTTTTGCATTTTTGGATTAAGTAGAATCTACTTAGTCCAAAAATGCAAAAAAAATATACTACAAAAAAAATGTCCCTTACTGTGTTTTGAGTTTGGACAGCCGATACATCTACTCCAATCAAATTAGTTTTTTAGGCTTCTTTGTATTATTATTTTTACTCTCGATATATCTGAACAAATTGGAAAACAGACACGGTTTATTAATTTTATTTAGCTTTGTTATTTTTTTCATTCGTCGATCACATCACATAATTTCAACCTTGTAATAGTGACCAAAACGTCCACAAGAGGTACAGTCGACACACAGAATAATTTACAACATTTTGAGTGTGTCCAAATACTTGTTCACAAAATCAGGATTATCTCCAATTACTTTCACTTTCATATTATTTTTTAACATCTCATCAAAGATGAAGAAGAGTATGGAAGTCTGGGCATTTACGGGGCTGACGACCGTCATAGGCTGGTTTAAGTGATCACTTTACACACGTGTAACATTCACCAATTCTACCCATTATTGACAACCACACTACTCAAATTCTTGGAAGTTATATATATATATATATGAACCAATTTAGAAACTGTGTTCTTGAATCACTGAACTTCACTAGAGACATCTATTGGTGAGATGTAAAGAAGCCCGTAAATGCCCAGACTTCCATATTCTTCTTCATCTTTGATGAGATGTAAAAAAATATTACACAGAATAATAATAATAAAAACGCGATCATCAGTTTAATTCAAATAAAACTTTGTTTCAATTAAAAAATGGAAAATCGCTAAGTTCAAATATGTTTAGTGCTTTTTTCTTCAGGTCAAACAAATTAAGTTTTATAAAAATTGCATATAAATTAGCACTATTTTTATTTACATATATTAAGATATAATGTATATATAGGGACGTATAAAGGATTAAAATGTAGTAATTTAAATACTTTTAAATATTGTTGCGCTCCTGAAAACTTTTTGAAAAATGTTGAAAATTTATTTTAAGAATTAAATTGATTTTTAATAAAATTCTTGATTCTATCCAATTTACCCTTAATGGGATTCATCAACACAAAACAAACAAAAAACACTTGTATAAAATATTTTTTTAAAATACCACTTGATCAAATGGTGTACCGTTGAACGGGGCTACTTGAACTGATGTGTTACCCAGTACAAAAAAAATATTTAGATCTGTATTTGGTCTACAATAATGAACATATCTACATAATTCATTGTTTTCCTGACAGGTGACACTTATTGTCACGATACGTTCATTATTGTAGACCAAATACAGATATAATTTTTTTTTTATACTGGGTTCAAGTAACACATCAAAGCTCAAGTAGCCCCGTTCTACGGTATGTAGTATTTCCCTACATACTATTTATACATACCCATTCGAATAAAGGAATGAATAACAATATGAGGAGTGGATTGACGACTTGCATTTGGTCAGGTTTCAGAACGAAATCACCCATTTCACCATTCATCCTTGTAGCTTGGAAAGTCCAACGAGAGCCCTTGTAACAAAAAATATAATAAAGATATGATATCGAACGTACAAAATAATATTCGCAAATATATATATATATATATATATATATATATATATATATATATATATATATATATATATATATATATATATATATATATATATATATATATATATATATATATATATATATATATATATATATATATATATATATATATACATATATATAAAATATATATATATATATATATATGCATATATATATGTATATATATATATATATATATATATATATATATATATATATATATATATATATATATATATATATATATATATATTTACACTTATATTCTAGTTCTACTTCTTATAATATCTATTGTATTATTGCCAGTGTCCCTTACTATTGTTTACCCACACACAGGCCATGCCTTTGTGAGATCCTTTTTTGTATTTTTATTTTATTTATATTTTTTTTGTATTTGAATTTATGTCATGTTTTTATAATGCAAAAGAATTAGAAATAAAGAAAAAAAAGAATTAAAACTACTTTTTTGTGAAAATTGTTTACGAAATCTAAATATGAAAACAAACTTTTTTTTAAAAGATTTTTTTACAAGTTTTTTAAAAATATTTTTCATTTAACAGTTTTAAAATATCCAATGTTAAAATCTTTTATTTAAATACTAACAGTCAAAGTTATTTTTTTATCCTTTAACGTCTGAAAAAGTCTAAAAAGCTTCTAATGAGATACAAAAAAGTTTTTCACTTGTTGATACACTATTAGCTAATTTATTTGTTGTATTTACAATTCACATAATAAGCAAAAATATTATAAAATAGCAGACGCTTTCTTAACCGGCGCTGCTTTAACCGGTCTCTTCTAAGAATGCCTCGCGCCTAAAATACATATATATATATTACGGTAAGCATCACTTAGGCCAGCCAAATGCCAGGTTATAAGCCCTAGGATGGTCAGACTTTCATCTAAGTTTATGTAAAAACGATAGATGTATCATCTCGTTTTGAGACGATACATCAAATCAATGGTAAAATATAATCATAGTTACTTGTTGATCGAAGAGTGCCCAGAATACGGGGAGGGGGACGAACAGCAGCAGGACTTTCAGAGCTGCCTTTATATCGTTAATCTGAACAACGCTAAACTTGTCATCAGCATAGTCGAGCCAATGGTCTTTTTTTTCTTGTTTCTTTATCTTTCCTCGTCGAGATATAGCATGCTGGAAGAAACGTAAACGTAAGAGTGTAAAATAATTTTCCCGTAAGTGAAGCAGTAACTGTAAAAAAACTAAACACTTGTTTAATACCACTTAATGAGTTTTATTTCATTACGCACGACTAGTTTCGAACACCAAGAGACGTTTTCATCTACAGGTGAAAAGTAAAACTAACGAGCAAAGAATATTTAGGCATATATAGGATACAGGTTGATAGGGTAATAAATATCGCGAGTGGTTTAGCCTAGAATTTTCACTCATGAATTACATGAAATTATAGTAACTTTAAACATAAAGAGTAAATCCACTCACAAGTAGGCATAGGCTATGAAACTTATACAGTTGAAGCCTGAGTAGGGACATGATAAACGGTGTTGCATAAGCCGTAGCTAGATTTCAGAGTCACTTGGACGTTATGTAATTTAAAAAAAAGAGTAATAAAAAGAAGGGGGGGGGTTAAAGATCAGGACTTTTTGTAAAAAGAAACAGGTAATAATGGTGACGAATTTTGAAAAAGCATAGTGATGAAATAAAATTCATTAAATGGTATTATTATTATTATTGGTATAAGTGTTATTTTTTACTAAATAAATAACATATCATCCCACAAAGTTATTGCCGAATCGGTAAATAATATAAGCAGTATCTAATTAAATTTAAATTAATTTTAAAAAATTAACAAAGTATAAATATTCTTACCCCAATGCATTTTGATACTTCAACTAAAACATTTCCCTGTGGATCTTTGATGACGTAAAGGAATTTTCCAGAAATAAACACACCTAAAATGTAAAATTAAGTGAAATTATTGATGAAGTTGATAAATAAATATGAAAATCTTACCTCAAAATAATAAAAAAGTGATTAAAACAGATAATACAAAATGATATTATCATTCAAGTATAAAATAAAAAACAATAATAATTAAATTCTGACATCTCAACATAGATGAAGTATATGGAAGTCTGGGTATTTATAGGACTTATGACTTGTCATAGGCTGGTTAAGTGATCACAACTGTACAGAATAAATACCCGGACTTCGAAATTGCAAAATAAATTCTAAAAATCTTTATGTTCAATTGATCTGGATGCTTTTGAAATACTTTTCACATTTACCTTCCATATCCTTACTATCCTACATGATGTCAAGCCTCTAAAACTAGAGGCTCTGCGGGTTGTTCCTTTAAAATACGAGAAAAAAATCCAAACAGTAGAATTTTTCGTTTTTGTGATTTTTATGATATCACTCACGATAAACTAAGCCGCAGTTGGCCGTCTCATTCCTCAGAATTCCTAAAATATTGTATTTCATCTAATCATCTAACCCTTATCCGCACCCAATGTTCCATAGGGTACTGCATCGTATTAATGCAGTGTTATCTTGACCGTTACTTACATGAAGGCAAGGTCAAGTAAAATACTCCTGCGCTTCAGGGACCAGTCCAGAGTAATATTAAATAAATATCAGAGTGTAAAATAACTAATATTTATTTGAGTAAATAACAGTGATTATCGAATAATTTTAATGGCGATTTTAATAATATATTGTATAGTGATTGAAATACGTACAAATTGATAGAATCATGAGTACTCCAGGAACGCCGAAGGCTAGAGAGTAGCAGTCATCCTCATCGAAGCACGTGATATCGGCTCGCAGAATCGGCGTGATGAACGTAGAAATTAAACTTCCAGAATTGATAGCGAAGTAGAACAGGGAGAAGAATGTAGCTAGCTGAGCAACTTGTTGCGGTAGCTTGAACTGGTCTCCTCCGAACGCCGAGACACAGGGCTTAATACCCCCCGTACCTATTGCTACCAGCAAAAGGCCAATAATCGTGAAAGGTCTGAAAAATACCGGGATTTATATTATGTCCATATCGTAGTCATACAGGAGAAAGTGCCCAAGTGCATGTTTTTACAAAAATGTGATCATTTACTATTTGATATCTTACTAGCTTAATATTGCCCCGAAAAACATCCCAAAGGATTATAAACTTGGGAGTATAATAAATAGACATGTGCATGTTTTTACAAAAACGTGATCATTGACTATTTTATATCTTACTAGCTTAATATTGCCCCGAAAAACATCTCAAAGGCTTTTAAACTTGGAAGTATAATATATATATATATATATATATATATATATATATATATATATATATATATATATATATATATATATATATATATATATATATATATATATATAAAGGGTCCGCCAAATAACTTTTTTTTTTTGAAAATGCTATAAAAAAAAACTTCGTAGCTTCGGCTGTGTGGCACGTAGCGCCGTCCTGTTGAAACCAAATGTTGCCAATATCCTCCTCTTCAATTTTTGTGAACAAAAATCCGTTCAACATGGCCCGATAACGATCGCCATTGACTGTAACGGCCACTCCTTGCTCATTTTCAAAGAAAAATGGCCCAATTATGCCTCTGGACCAAAATCCGCACCAAACAGTGACTCGTTTTGGGTGTACCGGCTTTTCAATGTATGCGTGCGGGTTTTCTGTGCCCCAAATACGACAATTTTGCTTGTTTACATACCCGCCAAGATCAAAATGAGCTTCATCCGAAAAGATGATTTTTTTGGCAAAATCGGCATCTTCTGTAAGTCGATCGCAGGCCCACTCAGCGAAGCGAAAACGCATTGGATGGTCAGTTGGCTTCAACTCCTGAACCAATTGGACTTTGTATGGCGTCATACCAAGGTCTTTATGCAAAATTCGTCTCAATGATGTCTCCGAAATGTTCAATTGTTGAGAACGACGGTGAATTGATGTTGATGGCGCTTCACGCACACTTTCTGCCACAACATCGATATTCTCGGGTGTACGCACTGTTTTTGGCTTTTCACGCTTTGGTTTATCGATGAGGATGCCAGTTTCTTTCACTTTTTTCACAATATAACGAACATACGGAGCTGACGGTGCTTCTCTTCTTCCAAAAACCGTACGCAATTTTCGCACACATTCTGCAACATTACCATGATTTTCAAAGTAATGTCGCAATATTTCCCAGCGTTGTTCAAGCGTATACACAACCATATTCGCTCAGCGGAAGGATAAAACTAATTATCTGTCAAATCAGACATGAGCTAAGTGTTACCATTCACGAAATAAACACTAGTTGAAAAAAAAAACTTTAGATGGCGGACCCTATATATATATATATATATATATATATATATATATATATATATATATATATATATATACATATATATATATATATATATATATATATATATATATATATATATATATATATATATATATATATATATATAATCCCAAAGGATTTTAAACTTTAAGTATAATATATTGACTTGGTAAAAATGACTAACTGCATTGATGTTTATTTTGTTGCCAAGCAGAAGTGACTTAAATGGCCCTCCTGAGCATTTTACGTTTTGTCAGTTGGTCACTTTCTCCTGTACGACTACGATATGTTCCAACAGGTCAAAATGATGAAGTTATTATTTAATGCAGTCAAGTCCATCTGGACTAATTAAGAGTAAATAAAAAATTGTAGTATTAACATTCTCTTTACAGCATTCCAGATTTTTTATGTGTAAAAATAACATTATATTTTCATCTTTTTCTAGCCTTTATACACACCCGATAGTGCATAGGGCACCGAATGGTATGTAAACAGTATCGAATTGTATATTCTACGATATATGATGGAAAAGTGATCACCCCTGCCCTTCAGATACTAGTCTAGGTTAATATCAAGTAAACAATTATATAAAAAATCACTGATATATATTTTGAGCCACCTGGGAATCTAACCCGGGAATTACAGGACGGTAGCCAAATGTGCTGACCACTACACTTTAGAGGCGGAATATTTTCATACGAACCCATTTTTTTTTCAATAAACTCCATACTTAAAAACCATTGAGGAACATATTTGTAAAATTAGATAAGAAACCATTAAAATTTTGATTACCGTGAATCAGATATCATTATCTTATTAAATTCTTTAATTACTGTTTACAGCGTGAACTTCTTTAAATTATTTAAGTGAAATTGATGCAGTTTTACTAGTATTCATTTAATCGAATTCGATTCCAAATATTTTTATTTGTATTTTACATTTATTATTAGATTAAAACCAATATTTTTAGCTTTTCCACTTTTTTATTTGACCAGCGACCGGGTTTCGTCGTTACCGACATCATCAGACTGGAGATGTCGTCAGATGTGTCATCAGACCAGTCTGATGATGTCGGTAACGACGAAATCCGGTCGCTGGTCAAATAAAAAAGTGGAAAAGCTAAAAATATTGGTTTTAATCGAATAATAAATTAAAAAATGCAATTCCATCACGAAGTGTCAGTGGATAATATAAATGTATTTTACATGTTTTTATTCTGACTTTTCAAATATAAATGAAAAGTTCATGGTAAAATACATATCATTACATAATATCATATTTTAACTCTCCACATTTTTTTAGCAGATTAATATTATTTTCATCAAACTGTTAAGTTTACACGTATTTAACGAATATTTAAAATTATTAAATTGATTTTTTTTATTAATTATTGTCTGTACTGTTTAAATGATATTTCGTTATAACAAAACAATGAAGATTTCTTGTGATACCATGTAAAATTAAAAACTTACTTAAAAAATACGCAATGTTTCGTAAGTTATTGCTTTATTCGTGTTTGCACTAGCCTTAGTTATTTCGAAAACTTACAGAGAATGAAGTATAATTTTTGTTAATACCTTAGCGGAATGTTCAAAGTCGGCATTGCAGTGAGAGATATCAAGATGTTCCCAATAGCGTACACTATTGATAAGGAGAGTATAGTTCTGAAAACAAATCGACGAATCATTAATTTCATTAATTTATCAAAACAAAACACTTGATTATATTTACCCGAATTTATCTTCACCAAAATTAATGATCGTTTTATGAAAATCATCGACAATTTCACGTAACAGCGAATAATGAATACACATAATTTTCATATTATTTTTTGACATCTCATCAAAGATGAAGAAGAATATGGAAGTCTGGGCATTTACGGGGCTTACGACCGTAAAGGAGCTTCTTTACATTTTACCTTTATTATAAAGGAGCT